>NC_069503.1:657579694-657812194 GCF_027579735.1 Bombina bombina | reverse complement strand
CTCTAGAGTTTACAGAGAGTGATCCAAGAAATATACAGTGAGTGGCAGTTGTGTGGACAAAAATGCCTTGTTGATGTTAGAGGTCAGAGGAGAATGGGAAGAATGGTTCGAGATGATAGAAGGCAACAGTAACTCAAACAATGTTACAACCTGAATGCACAACGTGAGGAACCTTGAAGCAAATGGGCTACAGCAGCAGAAGACCACACCGGATGTCACTCCTGTCATCTAAGAATAGGAAACTGAGGCTACATTTTGCAGAGGCTCACCAAAATTGGACAATAGAAAATTAGAAAAATGTGGCCTGGTCTGATGAATCTCAATTTCAACTGCAACATTTAGAGGGTAGGGTTAGAATTTGGCGTAAACAACATGAAAGCATGGATCCATCCTGTCTTGTATCAATGGTTTAGGCTGATGGTGGTGGTGTAATGGTGTGGGGAAAATTTTCTTGGCACAGTTTGGGCCCCTTAGTACAAATTCAGCATCGTTTAAATGCCATGGTCTACCTGAGTATTGTTGCTGGCCATGTCCATCCCTGTATGATTACAGTGTACAAATCTGATGGCTACTTCCAGCAGGATAATGCACCATGTCGCAAAGCTCAAACCATCTCAAACTGGTTTATTGAACATGACAATTAGTTCACTGTACTTCAATGGCCTCCACAGTCTCCAGATCTCAATCCAATAGAGCACCTTTGGGATGTGGTGGAATGGGAGATTCGCATCATGGATGTGCAGCTGACAAATCTGCAGCAACTGTGTGATGCTATCATGTCAATGTGGACCAAAATGCCTGAGGAATGTTTCCAACAATTGGAACTAGAAATGAGAAAACATGGAGCGGAAAGGGAAGAAAAAACCCCCCATCATGATGCAGTATATAAACAATTCTAGACCATAAAGCTGCGCTTCTCAAAAATGAATTGAATATCGTAGTTGCAATCTATATTGACTTATATAATGACCTTGACAAAATATACTTATGGTATGTATATTGCCAAATAACAGGTAAAAGTTCAATTGTACATGGGAAAATGTAATAACTCAATATTGCTATTACATTCAATGCACTTATTCAGTAACAGTTCAAAATGCCTATATGAATGTTAAAAAAGACCATGCAGAATAAGAAAACATTGAATATAAGGGTAACAATACTTCCCAGCTGTGGTGTGTCGAGTGGGTGCTGCTCCAGTATGAGACACAGGGCTGTGTTCCTGATCTGGAAAGTGACTGTAAAACAAAATAAAACACAGAGCGCACCCCACTCTAAGTGTAACACCATTTTATTAGGACAAGCAAACAAAATGTGTAAATCGCACGTACAATGTGATAAAAAGTTAAAAGCACAGTCACCAAATCCGAGTCCGTCCTGTCGGATACAGAGGGTATGTTTCCCGTCACCTCGTCAGCTGCATCCTCTAGTAAGGGACTTCGCCGTAACGAAGGATACTCTTTTTTCAGCACCGTCTTTTCAGTGATCCGGAGTCGGTGCTTGTGCAGCCTCAACACGTTTCTTCAGGCTACGACCTGACTTTTTCAAGAGGAGATAGAAACTAAATCAATGTGGTCCCTTTTAGAATGCCCGGGTCAGGCGCGCCTCCAAAGATGAGGATGTCATTGGTTGTAAATTCGTCAATGACATAAAAACGAGGTTAGCATTCATGTGTACATCAGTTCAGTCATTTACATCAGGTGTGGTAAAATAGCTGAATTAGCTCAGGACAAGCCGGTAATGATGTCACAATCATTGATTGTGATGTAAATGACTGAACTGATGTACACATGAATGCTAGCCTCATTTTCATGTGATTGATGAATTTACAACCAATGACATCCTCATTTTTTTTGGAGGCGCGCCTGACCCGGGCGTTCTAAAAGGGACCGCATCAATTTAGTTTCTATCTCCTCTTGAAAAAGTCAGGTCGTAGCCTAAAGAAACACGTTGAGGCTGCACAAGCACCGAATCCGGATCACTGAAAAGACGGTGCTGAAAAAAGAGTATCCCTTGTTACGGCAAAGTCCCCTTATGGCTTTCCAGAAGCTAACTAGAGGATGCAGCTGTCGAGGTGACGGGAAACATACCCTCAGTATCCGACAGGACGGACTCCGATTTGGTGACTGTGCTTTTAACTTTTTATCACATTGTACGTGCGATTTACACGTTTTGTGTGCTTGTCCTAATAAAACGGTGTTACACTTAGAGTGGGGTGCGCTCTGTGTTTTCTTTTGTTTTATGGTGCAGTATATCCAAGTAAAAATGATTAATTTATTGTACACAAAAAAAACCTCACAAGTATGACCTCAAACAATATGAGGTATGTTTAAAGCATAGGTACAGATGACTCCTACTGCTGGAGCGCTCCTCGTATCCCCAGACCTTCCTGTCTGCAGATGCAGCTGTCAGATAACAAGCTGAGAGATATGTAAGTGAGATCTAATTCCCCAGAGCAGGTCCCTCCTCCAGTATGGCAAACCCGTGTTGCTGGCAATGGTTTCTCACCAACCGGAAAAGGTCTGACGTCACAGAGCCTCTGATGAAGCAAGAGGAGTCCCACGAAGTGCATAAGGCCATGCCCACATAGACGTACTGTGACATCAGACCTTTTCTGGTTGGTGAGAAACCATTGTAGGAGTCATCTATACCTACGCTTTACACATACCTCATATTGTTACAATAAATGAATCCTTTTTACTTGGATATACTGCACCATGATCGTTGCTTTTTTCTTACCTTTGGCTCCATGTTTTCTCATTTCTAGTTCCAATTGTTTATCATTCACTGATATCACAGCAGTGATTTAAAAGGGAGCTGCACACCAAGGAGAAATGGCTTGCTGTTTTTTGGACATTGTGATACGTTTTCACAGAAAGACTCTTAAGTAATTAAATGTACTATCCTCCTGGCTTGCTGTAATACATAAGAGCCATAGAACTGACTCAACCATAACTATATAACAGTAACTTATTTATAACTTTAAATAAATAAAATACAAACACAAAGTGTGGGAAAAGACCCGTGGGCTATGTTTATTGTAGAACAAGAGAACCAGCTGGAAGCAACAAGGCCAAATTTTAACAGGTGGCGGCAATCTAGCTAGGAGAGTAAGCAACCCCCTGCTAGGAAGAAGGACCACGTCTGTGAATGCCTACACAAGCGGAGCTTAGCTGCATGCAGAAGGCTTATGGAGTTCTCGGCATCTTTAGAATGGGGAGGGACCCCCAGGCATGCGTCTGCAGAGACCACCCTCCCCTGCGCAGCCATCACTCTACCTCTGATGGCAAACCGGGGCACATTCCAACCGCCTAACCAGGGTGTTAAACAAAGAACTCTGAACCAGTAGGACCAGGTGTGACTAGGCGCGTGTGCATGCCACTAACTGGGGAGCAAAAAAACTACCATCCTTGGACTTAAGGAAATGAGCTGCGTAGCCCTCATCCTGCCTCAGACACCCTGCTGAAACACCATAGTGATGTCCAACCTAAAGATTGCCGCAGTATTGAATTGAAGGGAGGGAAGCTGTGAAGATGAGCTGGAAAGAGGGTTTGGGTTTGTTGCCACTTCACAGCAGCACACTCCTAAGGGCCTTAATTCTTATATTTGTTCTGGGCTATGCTGCCCTCCACTGTCTTAAGTAATTAAATGCCCTATCCTCCTGGCTTGCTGTAATACATAAGAGCCATAGAAGTGACTCAACCATAACTATATAACAGTAACTTATTTATAACTTTAAATAAATAAAACACAAACACAAAGTGTGGGAAAAGACCTGTGGGACACGTTTATTGTAGAACAAGAGAACCATCTGTAAGCAACAAGGCCAACTTATAACAGGTGGCGGCAATCTAGCTAGGAGAGTAAGCAACCCCCTGCTAGGAAGAAGGACCGCGCCCATGAATGCATACACAAGCGGAGCTTAGCTGCACGCAGAAGGCTTAGGGAGTTCTCGGCATCTTAAAAATGGGGGAGGGACCCCCAGGCGCGTGCCTACAGAGATCACCCTCCCCTGCGCAGCCGTCACTCTACCTCTGATGGCAAACCGGGGCGCGGACCAACCGCCACAAGAGACAGCCCAACATTCATAGCTCTTGCCGCCACACTCATAGGTGTAACAAAATAGAATGCCTAAAATTACATAAGAACAGGTCAGTGCCCCTCTCATAGAGGTGCACCCCATCCCTCCTGTAGAGGCTCCTCTCAGCCATTTTAATTTTCCGATGTTCCACAACAAAACCTCCTGACTGGCCTAAGAAAATCCTAACCTCCCTGTTAATCTTCATTCGGACCTGAAAGGCTGCCCTGTGGGACTGCATGTGTCGCCACTAGATTCTGGGGATGATGTTGGACCACCCTATTTTAGCGTGAAGAACCCAAGTCTGAAAAGTGCACAGATCAGACTGAATCGCTGCACTAAGCTGCTTGCACGACAAGAGCCCCATATCATTCCCCCTGGCATGGATTATCAAAACGTGGGGTTTCTCCCACCTGTGCAATGCCCCATGCAGTAACTCAGGCAGACCCTGCCAAGTAGACCCCTATGCCCCAACCATCTAATGGTGACTCTAGATGAGGGGAACCCAAGCTGACGCCCATCAGGTCTTATGATCACTTGCAGCTCTGCCCAGTGGATGTAGGAGTGACCCGTGATCCACACTCTCAATGGACCATTCCTCGGCCCTAAAAAGAAATGAGTTAACTGGGGAACATTGCAAAAGAATCATTTACACAGTTAAAGGCCTAACATACAACAAATACCTCTTAGACCTCCATCTCCCCAGCTCTCTAATATGATCAGCAGACCAACCTAAACATGCGGCGGTGGTAGCCGCTCCAACCCTGAACGAATGAGGAGCAATGAACCTTGGGTCAAGGCCCACTCGAGATGCTGCCCAGCCCAAAACTTTACGGAATTGGAATCTTGTTAATGGGGAACCATCCCCGTGAACGAGGAATTGTGACGAACCCTCTGGATGTACGCCCATATAGGCCCTGGTGATTCTAACTGGGCAACAGGCTGAGCCCTCGTGGGCTGGCAAAGATATCCAAGCTTCTCTCCCTTATTTACTCCCTTCTTGGTCGGTTTTAGATCTAGGAAGAAATACAAGAATAGATGACTCTTCGTTCTTGACATGAGAGGCCTGAAGGCCTCAAGGCTTGTTCCTCGAGGGGGGAACCAATTCCCCCACCCTGAGTGCCCCGTGGAAGGCCAACCCGAAAGCAGCCAAGAACAGGGTAGCCTCATAGACAGATGAACACACTGCCGGCAAAACCTGACACAAAGCATTCAAGCGCTCAATAGTAACAGGCTCCCTAACATCTTTTTTGTTCTGGGCACCATACGTCCCCAACCCCTCAACACCTGCCTAACCAGGAAGGTCAAGGAGGAGTCAGTGAGGCCATACAGCTTACAGAAAAAAGACAAGGTGGTCAGTCGAGACCCGACCGCCCCCTTTGATACCCCATTACCTTTGAGTTCAGTAATCCAGTCTAGAAGACCCCATTGGTCGCCATAACAAGATGGTCAGCCCATCCTGTCACAGAAAGCGATCCATTTGGTCCAATGCTTCACGTAAGTTTTCCAGGTGGACGGGGCCAGCGAGTAATGGATCATCCCAATCAAAGGTCCTCATCCAGCGCAACCTGCCATAAATAACCAGGACAAAGCGAATAGTTAGTATCCGCATGAGGAACTAACACATAAAAGGCTTCCCATTAAAAGCGGGAAAGCGCATCCGCAATCCTATTCTGGATGCCCAGGACATGCCTAGCACGGAAAACAATATTCAGGTGCAGACACCTCAACACCAACAGCCTTAAGTATCGCACAACAGGATGAGAACCGGACGTGAGCTTGTTAATGGCAAAAACAATGGTCCAGAAAATCACTTTGCGGTCCCGAAGCTGATCACCCCAAACTTCGAGGGCTACTATAATGGGAAAAAGCTCCAAAAGGCAAAGATTCCGAACCAGGCCCTTGTCAACCCACGAGCAAGGCCATGGGCTGGCGCTCCACTACCCGGACAAGTAAGCGCCGTACCCATGGGACCCTTCCGTGTCCGTAAACAATTGAATCACCGCATTGGAAGGAACAACCTCCCACCACAGGCAAATACCATTAAAGTGGGTCAAAAATTGCTCCCATACAGTCAGGTCGTCCATCATTTTAGGCGACACACGAAACTTGTGCGCCTGCGACCGCTCACTGCACAACTGCCATTCGAGCCACCAAGGAAAATCCTACCCATAGGAATAATCCTGCCGGCAAAATTAAGTAGGCCCAAGTCTGAAGGTCCTTCACGGACCGATAAGGTTCCACCTTCATGGCCCGTACAGCCCCCAGCATGCGGGCAATTTTATCTTGAGGCAAACTACACTGTCTTGCTGCGGAGTTAATTTCGATGCCCAGAAAAGTGAGGCACGTACAAGGACTCTGGGTCTTGTCCTCAACCAGAGGAACTACTATTCTGTTCAGCAGAAGTCTAGTGACTTTCATCAAGAAAGCACATTCGGAAGACCCCGCACGGCCGACGAGCAAAATTTTTTCCAAATAGTGGGCCAGGCCATCAAAACCAGCAACCGCTGCGATGGACCAGTGCAAGAAGCTACTGAAAGCTTCAAAATAGGCACAGGAAATGGAGCAACCCATAGGCAAGCATTTATCCACATAATACTTGCCCTCAAACCAACACCCCATAAGTCAAAAGGAGGAGGGGTGAATTGGAAGGAGACGAAACGCGCAAGCGCATCATCAAAGGACTGGTAATGAATCGAGCTAAGCTCGGGGGAGATAGCATCATTATCCGAACGACCTTTTGGAAAGGACAGATGCTGAATGAGCCAAAACTTACCCGGCTCCTTCTTTGGGACGACACCCAAAGGAGAGAAAACCAACCCCGGAATCAGCATCTCTCCAAATGGGCCAGCCATGTGACCCAACGCTATCTCCTTTTCCAATTTCTCCCTCACTACATTGGGAAATTTATATGCAGACTTCAGGTTCTTATGAACTGAGGAACCAACCACAGCGCAGCCGACGGGGATAATAAATCCCCATTGGAGACCGTCACAATTTTGACTACCCTCATTGGGGTGACCGTTCTTTCCAGAAGTGAAAGGCTTGGGAGCGAGACCCGGCCGCTCCTGGGACTGGCCTGCATCTTGGGACCTGGTACACTTGGAACCCAAGTGGCCAACCCCGCAGTGCTTACAGGCATGACGGGAAGCGCACGCTGTTTCTCTAGCGCAGAGCTTATCCTGGAATTGCCAGCATACGCCTGTAGGCCGCCATCGAGAATGCTGGGAGGCACGAGTGCCAGAGAGTCCAGCGGGAGCCTTTTTCAGGCCCCAATTGCACCCACAGCCACAAATTTATATCCCCAAAAGAAAGGAGCCTTTTGAACTTCCTGGGGCCCATACTGCCCACTGCCATTTCTTTCTGACTGTAGGCCTCAGCCGAAAGTTCAAACTTGTGAACATATTTCCTGTCTTGAATCCGACAAACCATTTTAGATTTAAGATGCTTGTGCAGGCTAAATGCAGGCCACGGGTCCGTGTCTCCATACATAGCCGCCTTCCGCCTATTGGTTGCCTCAGGGCTAGCAAATCCTGTTGGCGTAGGAGGTGTTGGCAAAGGAACACGGGGCTCCATGCGGGATGAACCAGGGGGGAGGGGTAAACCCGTGGCCTTCCTTTCCTCAACTAACCATTTACCCATTCTATACATCCTTTTCTGACCCTTAGCCTCCAACCCCAGTGATCTATCACTTTCAGACTCCGAGTTATCAGAGGAGGAATTAAAACCCCTATGCCCAGAAGACAAAATGAGCTTACCAGCTCCCAGGGGATGCTGCACCAGCAAAGGGTCCGAGGAAGCCGAAGGTTGCTCCTGGCTCCGCTCTTTTTCACCACAACCACCAGGACTGGACTGCATTGGCAGCAAAGCGTTCTTTGGCTCCATGATATTCTGAAAAGAGAAATGCGAGAGAGGAGTACCACGGGGAGAGGACGAAGGCCCATCATCAAAGGCAACAATCCCCCCTGGGCTAATATTCCTACGCTCTACGCCACCCACAGGCATCACATTATCAGACACGCTTCCCACATGTTCATCCAAAACTACATCAGCAAACTGGACCTGTTTCCCTAGGCCCTGTTCAGGATTTAGTGAGGCCCCTTGACATAAGCTAAGCATGGAGCTAGGGACTTTCTTGGCAGAAGCCCTGGTAACAACTCCCAGGGGAGCCCCGCTGAGGGCCACGTGTGACAGGCGCACAACCTGTGATGTGCTGCGGGTGCTGCTTGATGTGGCGACATGGCGCCTGCTAGGCCGCGAGGTACTTGCGGCCTGCCGTTTGCCCCCACCTGTCTAATCAAAGCCTGAGGCCCTACTTCCATAGATGCTACTGGCATACCCCTGGTCAGGCCTGTGGCCTGCTCATATGTGCCAGAATTGCCCCCTCCCTGCGGCTCACTAACGGCTAATGGCGTACTTGCAGCCTGCACATATGCGCCACGATTGCCCCCTGCCTGCCCCCTGCCTGCGCACTAACAGCTACTGGCGTACCCCCGGTCAGGATTGCGGCCTTCTCATATGCGCCATGATTGCCCTTGTGCTGCTCACTACTGCGCTCAGAAACTGCCAACATGGTGCCCCCACATGTGCGCTGCATACTTGTGGCTCGCTGTGCCCCCCCGTGGGCCTCGCCCCCCCGAGGCACTCCTCTCTTACCTGACTACCCCAGAGGCGAAGACGATGCTGCCCGCTTGCTGGCCTGGTCCCGAATGGCCGTTCCGGAAGAGACGTTAGTGGATGTGATTTGTGTGAGTGCATCAGCCAATAGGATTTTTTTAACCTTAATTCCGATTGGCTGATAGAATTCTATCAGCCAATCGGAATTGAAGGGACCCCATCTTGGATGACGTCACTTAAAGATACTGTCACTTAGAAGACTCCGGATGAAGAGGATGCTCCGCATCGGATGTCTTGAAGATGGACCCGCTCCGCACCGGATGGATGAAGATAGAAGATGCTATCTGGATGAAGACTTCTGCCAGTCTGGAGGACCTCTTCTGCCCGGCTTGGATGAAGACTTCTGCCCGTCTCGAGGACCACTTCTGCCTAGTTGAGTGAAGACGTCTCATGGTAGGGTGATCTTCAAGGGGTTAGTGTTAGTTTTTTTTAAGGGGGGATTGTTTTGGTTTTAGAGTAGGGTTGGTTGTGTGGGTGGTGGGTTTTAATGTTGGGGGGTATTTGTACTTTTTTTTTTACAGGTAAAATAGCTGGTTACTTTGGCGCAATGCCCCACAAAATGCCCTTTTAAGGGCTATTTGTAATTTAGTGTAGGGTAGGGCTTTTTTATTTTGGGGGGCTATTGGCTGATTGTTTTTTTTCGTACTTTAGTTAATTTTATTTAATTGTAATTAATTGTATTTAATTTAGTTAATTTATTTAATTGTAGTGTAGTGTTAGGTGTAATTGTAACTTAGGTTAGGTTTTATTTTACAGGTAAATTTGTCTTTTTTTTAACTAGGTAGTTATTAAATAGACTATTAAACTATTTAATAAATATTCTACCTAGTTAAAATAAATACAAAGTTGCCTGTAAAATAAAAATAAACCCTAAGCTAGCTACAATGTAACTATTAGTTATATTGTAGCTATCTTAGGGTTTATTTTATAGGTAAGTATTTAGTTTTAAATAGGAATTATTTAGGTAATTGTAGTAATTTTATTTAGATTTATTGTAATTATATTTAAGTTAGAGGGGGTTAGGGTTAGACTTAGGTTTAGGGGTTAATAACTTTAATATAGTGGTGGTGACATTGTGGGCGGCAGATTAGGGGTTAATAAATATAATGTAGGGTTCGGCGATGTTGGGGGCAGCAGATTATGGATTCATAAGTATAATGTAGGTGGCGGCGGTGTCCGGAGAGGCAGATTAGGGGTTAATAAGTATAAGATTAGGGGTATTTAGACTCTGGGTTCATGTTAGGGTGTTAGGTTTAACATAAATGTATTTTCCCCATAGGAATCAATGGGGCTGCGTTAGGAGCTGAACGCTGCTTTTTTGCAGGTGTTAGTTTTTTTTTCAGCCGGCTCTCCCCCATTGATTCCTATGGGGAAATTGTGCACAAGCACGTTTTACCAGCTCACTGCTAACGTAAGCAGCGCTGGTATTAAGGTGAGATGTGGAGCTAAATTTTGCTCTTCGCTCACTTTTTTGAGGCTAACGCCGGGTTTCTAAAAACCCGTAATACCAGCGCTGTCTGTAAGTGAGCATAAACAGCTCGTTAGCAACGCACAGCTTTTAACGCCAAACTCGTAATCTAGATGTAAGTTTCTTATTTGTCTGTTATCCTGCACAATAAGATTTTACATGTACAAATTTCGTTGAAACATGTCAGTTTTGTAGATATCCTCAGTGAATGGATATACCAAAAACAAAGTTAAAGGGGCATTGTACTTTAAAAGTTTCTCCCTTTTAAAATAGTGTCTTCACCTTTAAAATGTTTTCACTAACTCATTATACCTGTTAGAGTATATAAAATAATTAGAAAAAAATAAGTCCAAAGAGTCGCCAATGTAAATAGATAAAAGTCCAAAATTTATTCAGGATACATATCCAAGTAATTAAAATAATATGAAGGTAACATCATCATTTTACCTGTGTAAATAAGGGTGACACCTGTATCAAATTATGTCTATGATTACGGCTACATTTGGCCGAAACATGTAAGACTTATTTTGTATCTTCCACCATCCCTTGATGTTACCTTCATATTATTTTAATTACTTGGATATGTATCCTGAATAAATTTTGGACTTTTATCTATTTACATTGGCGACTCTTTGGACTTATTTTTTTCTATTTATTTAGAAGGGTAAGGAGCCCTTCTGTCTTCAAGTTGCCTTGCAGCCACGGGTGGTTGTACCCTTTCTGAGCACTGCTTTTGTGTGTGGAGGAGGGTTTTGTGAGTAGCGCTGCTTGGAGTTGGTGCTATTCGGGAGCTGACATCGGACCACGCAAACAGGAAGTGCCATTGCGCATAGTAGTGCAGCCTCGCGGAGGTGAAGGCACTGAACGCCGAACAGGCAATCCGGTAAAGATTGGGCTCATACAAGCCTCTGAAGCAGAACCGGTTGGATGTTGCTGTTCCCCTGTTGAGCGGGTGAGTTCGTCTACTTGTCAATAACAAGTTTTATCATTATCTTCAGCATTCATACTTTGCACCCTTTTCACTACGATACCCTCCACACACAGGGACATATCTATTTGCAGGAATTGCTCCATGTATATGTACAACCTTACAAATTCTTTGTACCCGACACCATCATAATTATACTCAAGTAATCTGTACGCTTGTACTATCTTTTATATATAAAATAATTAGTTTATCTTTATTTTGACATTTGGAAAAAAAATATATATTTTGCCTGCATCTAATGTTGCTAAAAAGGAAAGCACTACAGTATTGGCAAGACTAACCTAAAGGATGCAGAAGAAATCAACCTCTCAGTGAGTAATATTAGTGAGAGAGAGCAAAGCTCATTTGGAAGGGTTTTACTGCAGCTGTTTAAAATAGCAATAAACTCCTGTCAGCTGCTTGTCTTTGTAGAATGTCCCTTTAAGAAGTTTGTATTATTTCACATAATGCATTTTGAAAAAAATCTTTTTTACTATATCTTAAAGATGAAAAATATAAGCTGACCACCAAATTTCACTTCACCATCCCTTATGAAATTTACCACGCAGATAGATTTTATTGACTAGAAGATGTTTTATATTTATGTATTTATTTATGTATTTATAAAAAATGATCAGTAGTTTACTAAAATACAATGGTTTAAAATTATAATCTGAGATTTGTTTAGAAGTAACTGCAGATGTTCAAGTATATATAAGTGGAAGTTAGACTACATACACACATGAAATACACACATTACTCAGAAATCCCACACATACACACATGAAATAAAAACACTACAGACATGAAATACACAAACTACACACAAATTACACAAATACACACATGAAATACACATACAACACACATCATACACATACTAAACACAAATCATACACACATGAAATACATATACTACACACAAATAACACACATACACACATGAAATACACACACTTCACCTAAATCACACACATACACACATTAAATATACATACTACACACAAATCACACACATAAAATACACACACTACACAGAAATCATACGCATACTACGCACAAATCGCACACATACACACATGAAATACACACACACAATCATGAAATATACACACTACGCACAAATCACACACATAGACACATAAAATACACACACTACACACAAATCACACACATAGACACATAAAATACACACACTACACACAAATCACACACATAGACACATAAAATACACACACTACACACAAATCACACACATAGACACATAAAATACACACACTAAACACAAATCACACATACGTACATGAAAAACACACTACACACAAATCACACACATACACAAATGAAATACACACACTGCACACAAATCACACACATACACACATGAAATACACACACTACACACAAATCACACATATGAAATAAACACACTATATAAAAATGCACACACGACACCAAAACCACACATATAAACACATGAAATACATTCTACACACAAATCACACACATACACACATAAAATACATACACTGCACAGACATCACACACATACTACGCACAAATCACACAGGTACACACACTACACACAAATCACAAACATACACACATGAAATACACACACTACACACAAATCACACACATACAGACATGAAATATACAACCTACACACATAGACACATAAAATCCACACACTACACACAAATCACACATACACACATGAAATGCACACACACTACACACAAGTCATACACATACACACATGAAATACACACAAATCACACACATACACACATGAAATACACACAAATCACACACATGAAATACACACACTACACACAAATCACACACATACACACATGAAATACACATACTTCACATAAATAACACACATGAAATACACACACTACACACAAATCACACACATACACACATGAAATACACATACTACACACAAATCACACACATACTACACAAAAATCACACACATACACACATGAAATACGCACACTACACAGAAATCACAAATACACACATGCAATACACACATGAAATACACACACTACACACACATTACACAAATACACACATGAAATACACATACAACATACAAATCATACACATACTACACACAAATCATACACACATGAAATACATATACTACACACAAATCACACACATACACACATGAAATGCACACACTACACCAAAATCACACACATACACACATGAAATACACACATTATACACAAATCACACACATACACACATGAAATACACACACTACACACAAAGCACACACATACTACACACAAATCACACACATACACACATGAAATACACATACTATACACAAATCATACACACATGAATTACACACACTACACACAAATCACACACATACAGACATGAAATAAACAACCTACACACAAATCACACACATACACACATGAAATACACACATTATACACAAATCACACACATACACACATGAAATACACACACTACACACAAAGCACACACATACTACACACAAATCACACACATACACACATGAAATACACATACTATACACAAATCATACACACATGAATTACACACACTACACACAAATCACACACATACAGACATGAAATAAACAACCTACACACAAATCACACACATAGACACATAAAATACACACACTACACACAAATCACACATACACACATGAAATACACACACACTACACACAAGTCACACATGAAATACACACAAATCACACACATACACACATGAAATACACACACTACACACAAATCACTCACATGAAATACACACAAATCACACACATACACACATGAAATACACACACTTCACATAAATCACACACATGAAATACACATACTGCTTACAAACCCCACAAATACACACATGAAATACACACACTGCACACAAAATACACACATTAAATACTCAGAAATCACACACATACACACATGAAATACACACACTACACATAAATCACACACATGAAATACACACAATACACAGAAATCACAGATACACACATGAAATACACACACTACACAAAAGTCACACACATACACACATGAAATACACACACTACACACAAATTACACATATGAAATACACATACTGCTTACAAACCCCACAAATACACACATGAAAAACACACACTGCACACAAATTACACACATGAAATACACAGAAATCACACACATACACACATGAAATACACACACTACACATAAATCACACACATGAAATACACACAAAACACAGAAATCACACATACACACATGAAATACACACACTACACACAAATCACACACGTTACACATGAAATACACATTCTAAACACAAATCACAAACATATCACACACATACACAAATGAAATACGCACACTACACAGAAATCACAAATACACACATGCAATACACACATGAAATACACACACTACACACACATTACACAAATACACACATGAAATACACATACAACATACAAATCATACACATACTACACACACTGCACACAAATTACACACATAAAATACACAGAAATCACACACATACACACATGAAATACACACACTACACATAAATCACACACATGAAATACACACAAAACACAGAAATCACACATACACACATGAAATACACACACTACACACAAATCACACACGTTACACATGAAATACACATACTAAACACAAATCACACACATACTACACACAAATCACACACATACACACATGAAATACACACACTACACACAAATCACACACATGAAATACACACACTACACATAAATCACACACCTGAAATACACATACTGTACACAAATCACACACATACACACATGCAATACACATACTATACACAAATCACACACATACACACATGAAATACACATACTACACACAAATCACACACATACTCACATGAAATACACATACTACACACAAATCACACACATACACACATGAAATACACACACTACACACAAATCCCACACATGAAATACACACACTACACATAAATCACACACCTGAAATACACATACTATACACAAATCACACACATACACACATGAAATACACACACTACACATAAATCACACACCTGAAATACACATACTATACACAAATCACACACATACACACATGAAATACACACACTACACACACATTACACAAATACACACATGAAATACACATACTACATACAAATCATACACATACTACACACAAATCATACACTCATGAAATACATATACTACACACAAATCATACACATACACACATGAAATGCACACACTACACCAAAATCACACACATACACACATGAAATAGTCTAGATACTACACACAAATCACACACATAGACACTAGTGATGTCGGAAACTTAAAATTTTCCGTTCGCGAACGGCGAACGCAAATGTCTACAAATGTTCGCGAACTGGCGAACCTGGCAAACCGCCATTGACTTCAATAGGCAGGCGAACTTTAAAACCCACAGGGACTCTTTCTGGCCACAATAGTGATGGAAAAGTTGTTTCAAGAGTACTAACACCTGGACTGTGGCATGCCGGAGGGGGATCCATGGCAAAACTCCCATGGAAAATTACATAGTTGATGCAGAGTCTGGTTTTAATCCATAAAGGGCATAAATCACCTAACATTCCTAAATTGTTTGGAATAACGTGCTTTAAAACATCAGGTATGATGTTGTATCGATCAGGTAGTGTAAGGGTTACGCCTGCTTCACAGTGACAGACCAAACTCCCCGTTTAACGCAACGCAAACAACCGCAAACAGTCCACTTGCACAACCACAAACTCCCCATTTGCACAAGGTTGGATACCAAGCTAGCCATGTCCCGTTCCTTGTCCTCACTGATGTCATTGAAGGTCTCTTCCTCCACCCAGCCACGTACAATACCAAGGGTCCAGGAAAGGTGACAACAAGCCCCCTGGGATGCCTTCTGTGTTTGGTCTTCCACCTCTTCAAAGCCACCTTCCTCCTCTGACTCCTCTTCTTCAGACTCCCCTCTCTGCATTGCCCCTCTCTGCATTATTAGAAGATGTGTTAAGTAGTACTATTCCTATCAGTTTAATCCCTGTTACGTCCCCTATCAGGGGGCGTGTATATGGCATGGATTTTAGGAACCGGGAGATGGAAAAAGATGCTTGGTCGGTCCTCCTACTTCAAATTTGGGGCACTGCGCATGCAATCTACTGTGCCACCAGATATGAGTGGTGTGTTAAGTAGTACTAATCTTATCAGTTTAATCCCTGTTACGTCCCCTATCAGGGGACGTGTATATGGCATGGATTTTAGGAACCGGGAGATGGAAAAAGATGCTTGGTCGGTCTGGCCACGAGATAGATAGATTTGATAGATAGATAGATAGATAGATAGATAGATACATAGATAGATAGATAGATGGATCAATAGATGCAATAGATACATTTGATAGATATGATAGATAGATAGATAGATAGATAGATTTGATAGATAAATAGATAGATTTGATAGATAGATAATATCCCAGGCAGAGAATTACAAGACGTGCGGTCTGGGACCCATGGTAAGGTTACTTCCTTTTGCACAATCGAGTACAGGTTGTGGATTGCCTTTTGTGCATTGAAATTTTGGCCGGGTACCTTCCACTGCGGTGTCCCCTATCAGGGGACGTGTATATGGCATGGATTTTAGGAACCAGGAGATGGAAAAAGATGCTTGGTCGGTCCTCCTACTTCAAATTTGGAGCACTGCGCGTGCAATCTACTGTGCCACCAGATATGAGTGGTGTGTTAAGTAGCACTATTCTTATCAGTTTAATCCCTGTTTTGTCCCCTATCAGTGGACGTGTATATGGCATGGATTTTAGGAACCGGGAGATGGAAAAAGATGCTTGGTCAGTCCGGCCACAAGATAGATAGATTTGATAGATAGATAGATACATAGATTAGATAGATCATTAGATGCAATAGATACATTTGATAGATATGATAGATAGATAGATAGATTTGATAGATAAATAGATAGATTTGATAGATAGATAATTTCCCAGACAGAGAATTACAAGACGTGCGGTCTGGGACCCATGGTAAGGTTACTTCCTTTTGAACAATCGAGTACAGGTTGGGGATTGCCTTTTGTGCAAAGAAATTTCATCCGGGTACCTTCCACTGCGGTGTCCCCTATCAGGGGATGTGTATATGGCATGGATTTTAGGAAACGGTAGATGGAAAAAGATGCTTGGTCAGTCCTCCTACTTCAAATTTGGGGAACTGCGCTTGCAATCGTGGCCGGACTTTTAGCCGACGGACATTTGGCAGACGGACATTTGGCCGAAACACAAGTGGCTGTCAGATAACATTCCGGCCACGAGATAGAAAGATTTGATAGATAGATAGATACATAGATTAGATAGATGGATCAATAGATGCAATAGATACATTTGATAGATACGATAGATAGATAGATTTGATAGATAGATAATTTCCCAGACAGAGAGTTACAAGACGTGTGTTCTGCGACCCATGGTAAGGTTCCCAGAGGCAGTTGCGGCACCAGGGGACGTGTATATGGCATGGATTTTAGGAACCGGGAGATGGAAAAAGATGCTTGGTCGGTCCTCTTACTTCAAATTTGGGGCACTGCGCGTGCAATCTAATGTGCTACCAGATAGGAGTGGTGTGTTAAGTAGTACTATTCCTATAAGTTTAATCCCTGTTACGTGCCTTTTTTTTGGTTTGGTTTTTGAAGCCACAGTGCAGCACCAGAGGCCAGAAAAATTGGGCATGTAAACATGCCTGAAAAATTAGGTATTGTTGCAGCCACTGCTGTAGCAGCGGCCAGAAAAAATTGATGTTTGTTTCCCAGGCAGAAAGTGCCCTAAAACATTACGGCTTGAACCCTAGTTGGTGGCGGATAAGTCACGCAAGTCACCCGGCATTCGAAGATAAAATACAGCAGCGTGTGGACCATTTTTAGTCCAAGGCAGCTCATCTCATCAGGCCTTTTTTACTTGAATGTATCGCCCAATGTCAGTCCCTTCGGGATCCATCCCTCATTCATCTTAATAAAGGTGAGGTAATCTAGACTTTTTTGACCTAGGCGACTTCTCTTCTCAGTGACAATACCTCCTGCTGCACTGAAGGTCCTTTCTGACAGGACACTTGAAGTGGGGCAGGCCAGAAGTTCTATCGCAAATTGGGATAGCTCCGGCCACAGGTCAAGCCTGCACACCCAGTAGTCAAGGGGTTCATCACTCCTCAGAGTGTCGAGATCTGCAGTTAAGGCAAGGTAGTCTGCTACCTGTCGGTCGAGTCGTTCTCTGAAGGTGGACCCCGAAGGGCTGTGGCGATGCATAGGAGTTAAAAAGCTTTGCATGTCCTCCATCAACATGTCTGTAATGCGTCCTTACCGGCGTGGTTGTGGGAGGAGGAGGATTACTTTCACCTCTTCCCCTGTTAGATTCCCATTGTGCTGTGACATCACCCTTATACACTGTGTAAAGCATACTTTTTAATTTGTTTTGGAGCTGCTGCATCCTTTCCAACTTGTGGTAATTTGTAACATTTCAGGAACTTTATGCTTATACCGGGGGTCTAGTAGTGTGGACACCCAGTACAGGTCGTTCTCCTTCAGCTTTTTTATACGAGGGTCACTCAACAGGCACAACAGCATGAAAGACCCCATTTGCACAAGGTTGGATGCTGAGCTACTCATGTCCCGTTCCTCGTCCTCAGTGATCTCACTGAAGGTATTTTCTTCCACCCAGCCATGTACAATACCACGGGTACCAGATAGGTGACAATGAGCACCCTGGGATGCCTGTTGTGGTTGGTCTTCCTCCTCCTCCTCCTCCTCAAAGCCACATTCCTCCTCTGACTCCTCTTCCTCACAATCCTCTTCCAGCGTTGCCACTGGTCCAGCAAGCAATGCTGATAAGGCTGTTTCTGGTGGTGATGGTGACCACAACTCTTTCTCTTCCTCTTCACGCTAATCTATGGCCTGATCCAGCACTCTTCGCAGGGCACACTCCAGGAAGAAAACAAATGGTATGATGTCACTGATTGGGCCTTCGGTGCGACTGACTAGGTTTGTCACCTCCTCAAAAGGACGCATGAGCCTACAGGCATTGCGCATGAGCATCCAGTAACATCCAGCTCCGCAGAGGCTGTCCTAGCACCCCGGTCAAACAAATACTCGTTAACGGCTTTTTCTTGTTGGAGCAGGCGGTCAAACATTAGGAGTGTTGAATTCCAACGTGTCAGGCTGTCGCAAATCAAGCGCCTCACTGGCATGTTGTTTCGCCACTGGATATCGTAAAAGTGCGCCATGGCCGTGTAGGAAATCCTCAAATGGCTACACACCTTCCTGTCCTGCTTCAGGGCATCCTGTAAGCCTGGGTACTTATGCACAAAGCGTTGTACGATCAGATTACACACATGTGCCATGCACGGCACATGTATCAACTTGCCAAATTTCAATGCCGCCACCAAATTACTTCCGTTGTCAGAAACCACTTTGCTGATCTCCAGTTGGTGCGGTGTCAGCCTCTGATCCAACTGTGCATTCAGGGCGGACAGGAGTGCTGGTCAGGTGTGACTCTCTGCTTTCAGGCAAGTCAACCCCAAGACGGCGTGACACTGCAGTATCCGGGATGTGGAATAGTACCTGCGGAGCAGCCGTTGATGTGGAGCAAGACGCAGCAGCAGAAGAGGACACAGCCGAGGAGGTTATGGAAGAGGATGGAGTAGGAGGAGTAGAGGAGGTGGCATGTCATGGCGGTGTCACCAACTCCTCCTCTGCAGAGCCACGCATTCCATGCTTGGCAGCCATCAGCAGGTTTACCCAATGCACAGTGAAGGTGATATACCTGCCCTGACCATGCTTTGCAGACCAGCTAACTGTGGTCATATGGACCCTTGCCCCAACATTGTGTGCCAGACATGCCATTACTTCCTTTCGCACAATCGAGTACAGGTTGGAGATTGCCTTTTGTGCAAAGAAATTTCAGCTGGGTACCTTCCACTGTGGTGTCCCAATAGCTACAAATTTTTTGAACGCTTCAGACTCCACCAGCTTGTATGGTAAAAGCTAGTGGGCTAAGAGTTCAGACAAGCCAGCTGTCAGATGCCGGGCAAGGGGGTGACTTTGTGACATTGGCTTCTTACTCTCAAAGATGTCCTTGACAGACACCTGACTGTGGGCAGATGAGCAGGAACTGCTCCGGAAGAGAGACGGAGTGGCGGATGGTTGAGAGGGGACAAGGAGGACAGCAGTGGTTGACATGGCTGAAGATGCTGGACCAGGAGGAGGATGACGGCTTTGAGTTTGTGTGCTGCTTCTACTCATGTGTTGATCCCATAGGCGTTTGTGATGTGCGATCATGTGCCTTCACAAAGCAGTTGTACCTAGGTGTGTGTAGGACTTCCCATGACTCAGTTTCTTTTGGCACAGGTTGAAAATGGCATCGCTGTTGTCAGAGGCAGACACACAAAAAAAATTCCACACTGCTGAGCTCTGCGATGACGGCATTCTGGTGGTGGCAACAGCATGCGTTGATTGGCGTGCTGTCTGGCTGACCCCGGGTGCCGATGCATGCTGTCTGACTGTGCCACTAGCTCCTTGCGATGACCTCCCCCTGGTTTCAACTCGTCTCCTCCTCCTCCTCTCTGTCTCCCCATCTGAATTTTCCCCTGTTCTTCTTCTCTTCTAGCAGGCACCCACGTGACATCCACAGATGCATCGTCATCATCATCCGCTTCACTTGTATCTGACAAATCAACAAAGGAAGCAGCAGCGGGTACAATATCATCATCATCACACTGTATGTCCATGTCTGTAATGCTGCCTGACTGAGACATATAACTGTTATCTACATCCTCTGTCAATGATGGTTGCGCATCACTCATTTCTTCCAACTGTGTAAAAAACACCTCTGACAGATCAAGTGAAGCGGCTGTGGAGCTAGTGTTGGTGGTGGTGGCAGGCGGGTGAGTGGTAACTTGAGAGGTGCCCGAAGATAAGTTGGAGGAGGATGGTGCATCAAGGTAGCTATAGAAGATTGGGTGTCCTGTGTTAAAAAGTCAACTATTTCCTCAGAACTTTTTGAGTTCATGGGACGTGGCCTCTGAACACTGGGCATTTTCTAGGGCCAAAGGGAATCACAGCACCACAACCACGATGGCACCTGCGGGGTGGCCTGCCTCTGCCTGTCATTTTTTTTTTAAATGTACACTTACACTACTATTAAACAAGATATGAGTGGTGGTACAGGGCAAGTTGGCTCAGTACATGCTGTGAGCCTGACACAAAAAAGCAGACTGATGTTTCACAGTCCAAAAAGTTTTTATTTTTTTAAATGTACACTTATACTACTATTAAACAAGATATGAGTGGTGGCACTGGGCAAGTGGGCACAGTATACGCTGTGAGCCTGACACAAAAAAGCAGACTGATGTTTCACAGTCCAAAATTTTTGTATTTTTTTAAATATACACTTACACTACTATTAAACAAGATATGAGTGGTGGCACTGGGCAAGTGGGTCCAGTATAAGCTGTGAGCCTGACACAAAAAAGCAGACTGATGTTTCACAGTCCAAAAAGTTTTAATTTTTTTAAATGTACACTTACACTACTATTAAACAAGATATGAGTGGTGCCACTGGGCAAATGGGCACAGTATATGCTGTGAGCCTGACACAAAAAAACAGACTGATGTTTCACAGTCCAAAAAGTTTTTATTTTTTTAAATGTACACTTTACTATTAAACAAGATATGAGTGGTGCCACTGGGAGAGTGGGCCCAGTATAAGCTGTGAGCCTGACACAAAAAAGCAGACTGATGTTTCACAGTCCAAAAAGTTTTTTATTTTTTTAAATGTACACTTACACTACTATTAAACAAGATATGAGTGGTTGCACTGGGCAAGTGGGCACAGTATACGCTGTGAGTCTGACACAAAAAAGCAGACTGATGTTTCACAGTCCAAAAAGTTTTTTTTTTTTTTTAAATGTACACTTACACTACTATTAAACAAGATATGAGTGGTGGCACTGGGTAAGTGGGCCCAGTATACGCTGTGAGCCTGACACAAAAAAACAGACTGATGTTTCACAGTCTAAAAAGTTTTTATTTTTTTAAATGTACACTTACACTACTATTAAACAAGATATGAGTGGTGGCACTGGGCAAGTGGGCCCAGTATATGCTGTGATGCTGACACAAAAAAAGCAGACTGATGTTTCACAGTCCAAAAAGTTTTTATTTTTTTAAATGTACACTTACTCTACTATTAAACAAGATATGAGTGGTGCCACTGGGAAAATGGGCCCAGTATACGCTGTGAGCCTGACACAAAAAAGCAGACTGATGTTTCACAGTCTAAAAAGTTTTTATTTTTTTAAATGTACACTTACACTACTATTAAACAAGATATGAGTGGTGGCACTGGGCAAGTGGGCCCAGTATATGCTGTGATGCTGACACAAAAAAGCAGACTGATGTTTCACAGCCCAAAAAGTTTTTTTTGTTTTTAAATGTACACTTACACTCCTATTAAACAAGTTATGAGTGGTGGCACTGGGCAAGTGGGCCCAGTATAAGCTGTAAGCCTGACACAAAAAAGCAGACTGATGTTTCACAGTCCAAATTATTTTTTTTTAAATGTACACTTACACTACTATTAAACAAGATATGAGGGGTGGCACTGGGCAAGTGGGCACAGTATACGCTGTGAGCCTGACACAAAAAAGCAGACTGATGTTTCACAGTCCAAAAAGTTTGTATTTTTTTAAATATACACTTACACTACTATTAAACAAGATATGAGTGGTGGCACTGGGCAATTGGGCCCAGTATAAGCTGTAAGCCTGACACAAAAAAGCAGACTGATGTTTTACAGTCCAAAAAGTTTTATTTTTTTTAAATGTACACTTACACTACTATTAAACAAGATATGAGTGGTGCCACTGGGCAAGTGGGCCCAGTATATGCTGTGATGCTGACACAAAAAAGCAGACTGATGTTTCACAGCCCAAAAAGTTTTTTTTTTTTTTTTTAAATGTACACTTACACTCCTATTAAACAAGTTATGAGTGGTGGCACTCGGCAAGTGGGCCCAGTATACGCTGTGAGCCTGACACAAAAAAACAGACTGATGTTTCACAGTCCAAAAAGTTTTTATTTTTTTAAATGTACACTTACTCTACTATTAAACAAGATATGAGTGGTGCCACTGGGAGAGTGGGCCCAGTATAAGCTGTGAGCCTGACACAAAAAAGCAGACTGATGTTTCACAGTCCAAAAAGTTTTTTATTTTTTTAAATGTACACTTACACTACTATTAAACAAGATATGAGTGGTTGCACTGGGCAAGTGGGCACAGTATACGCTGTGAGTCTGACACAAAAAAGCAGACTGATGTTTCACAGTCCAAAACGTTTTAATTTTTTTAAATGTACACTTACACTACTATTAAACAAGATATGAGTGGTGCCACTGGGCAAATGGGCACAGTATATGCTGTGAGCCTGACACAAAAAAACAGACTGATGTTTCACAGTCCAAAAAGTTTTTATTTTTTTAAATGTACACTTACACTACTATTAAACAAGATATGAGTGGTGGCACTGGGCAAGTGGGCCCAGTATATGCTGTGATGCTGACACAAAAAAAGCAGACTGATGTTTCACAGTCCAAAAAGTTTTTATTTTTTTAAATGTACACTTTACTATTAAACAAGATATGAGTGGTGCCACTGGGAGAGTGGGCCCAGTATAAGCTGTGAGCCTGACACAAAAAAGCAGACTGATGTTTCACAGTCCAAAAAGTTTTTTATTTTTTTAAATGTACACTTACACTACTATTAAACAAGATATGAGTGGTTGCACTGGGCAAGTGGGCACAGTATACGCTGTGAGTCTGACACAAAAAAGCAGACTGATGTTTCACAGTCCAAAAAGTTTTTTTTTTTTTTTAAATGTACACTTACACTACTATTAAACAAGATATGAGTGGTGGCACTGGGTAAGTGGGCCCAGTATACGCTGTGAGCCTGACACAAAAAAACAGACTGATTTTTCACAGTCTAAAAAGTTTTTATTTTTTTAAATGTACACTTACACTACTATTAAACAAGATATGAGTGGTGGCACTGGGCAAGTGGGCCCAGTATATGCTGTGATGCTGACACAAAAAAAGCAGACTGATGTTTCACAGTCCAAAAAGTTTTTATTTTTTTAAATGTACACTCACTCTACTATTAAACAAGATATGAGTGGTGCCACTGGGAAAATGGGCCCAGTATACGCTGTGAGCCTGACACAAAAAAGCAGACTGATGTTTCACAGTCTAAAAAGTTTTTATTTTTTTAAATGTACACTTACACTACTATTAAACAAGATATGAGGGGTGGCACTGGGCAAGTGGGCACAGTATACGCTGTGAGCCTGACACAAAAAAGCAGACTGATGTTTCACAGTCCAAAAAGTTTTTATTTTTTTAAATATACACTTACACTACTATTAAACAAGATATGAGTGGTGGCACTGGGCAATTGGGCCCAGTATAAGCTGTAAGCCTGACACAAAAAAGCAGACTGATGTTTTACAGTCCAAAAAGTTTTATTTTTTTTAAATGTACACTTACACTCCTATTAAACAAGTTATGAGTGGTGGCACTGGGCAAGTGGGCCCAGTATACGCTGTGAGCCTGACACAAAAAAACAGACTGATGTTTCACAGTCCAAAAAGTTTTTATTTTTTTAAATGTACACTTACTCTACTATTAAACAAGATATGAGTGGTGCCACTGGGAGAGTGGGCCCAGTATAAGCTGTGAGCCTGACACAAAAAAACAGACTGATGTTTCACAGTCTAAAAAGTTTTTATTTTTTTAAATGTACACTTACACTACTATTAAACAAGATATGAGTGGTGGCACTGGGCAAGTGGGCCCAGTATATGCTGTGATGCTGACACAAAAAAAGCAGACTGATGTTTCACAGTCCAAAAAGTTTTTATTTTTTTAAATGTACACTTACTCTACTATTAAACAAGATATGAGTGGTGCCACTGGGAAAATGGGCCCAGTATACGCTGTGAGCCTGACACAAAAAAGCAGACTGATGTTTCACAGTCTAAAAAGTTTTTATTTTTTTAAATGTACACTTACACTACTATTAAACAAGATATGAGTGGTGGCACTGGGCAAGTGGGCCCAGTATATGCTGTGATGCTGACACAAAAAAGCAGACTGATGTTTCACAGCCCAAAAAGTTTTTTTTTGTTTTTAAATGTACACTTACACTCCTATTAAACAAGTTATGAGTGGTGGCACTGGGCAAGTGGGCCCAGTATAAGCTGTAAGCCTGACACAAAAAAGCAGACTGATGTTTCACAGTCCAAATTATTTTTTTTTTAAATGTACACTTACACTACTATTAAACAAGATATGAGGGGTGGCACTGGGCAAGTGGGCACAGTATACGCTGTGAGCCTGACACAAAAAAGCAGACTGATGTTTCACAGTCCAAAAAGTTTTTATTTTTTTAAATATACACTTACACTACTATTAAACAAGATATGAGTGGTGGCACTGGGCAATTGGGCCCAGTATAAGCTGTAAGCCTGACACAAAAAAAGCAGACTGATGTTTTACAGTCCAAAAAGTTTTATTTTTTTTAAATGTACACTTACACTACTATTAAACAAGATATGAGTGGCGCCACTGGGCAAATGGGGACAGTATACGCTGTGAGCCTGACACAAAAAAGCAGACTGATGTTTCACAGTCCAAAAAGTTTTTATTTTTTTAAATGTACACTTACACTACTATTAAACAAGATATGAGTGGTGGCACTGGGAAAGTGGGCCCAGTATAAGCTGTGAGCCTGAAACAAAAAAGCAGACTGATGTTTCACAGTCCAAAAAGTTTTTTTTTGTTTTTAAATGTACACTTACACTACTATTAAACAAGATATGAGTGGTGGTACTGGGCAAGTGGGCACAGTATACGCTGTGAGCCTGACACAAAAAAGCAGACTGATGTTTCACAGTCCAAAAAGTTTTTTGTTTTTAAATTTACACTACTGTTACACCAGATATGAGTGGTGGCACTGGGCAAGTGGGCACAGTATATGCTGTGAGCCTGGCACAAATGCTGGCAGGCAGGCAGGCAACTGCAATTAGATTACACTAGCAGACTGATGTTTCACAGTCAAAAAAGTTTTTTTTTTTTTATTTACACTACTGTTAAACCAGATATGAGTGGTGGCACTGGGCAAGTGGGCCTGGCACACACGCTGGCAGGCAGGCAACTGCAATTAGATTACACTAGCAGACTGATGTTTAACAGTCAAAAAAGTTTTTTGTTTTTTTAAATTTACACTACTGTTACACCAGATATGAGTGGTGGCACTGGGCAAGTGGGTCTGGCACACATGCTGGCAGGCAGGCAGGCAGGCAACTGCAATTAGATTACACTAGCAGACTGATGTTTCACAGTCAAAAAAGTTTTTTTTTTATCTACACTACTGTTACACCAGATATGAGTGGTGTGGCACTGGGTGAGTGGGCCTGGCACACACGCTGGCAGGCAGGCAACTGCAATTAGATTACACTAGCAGACTGATGTTTCACAGTCAAAAAAGTTTTTTTTGTTTAAATTTACACTACTGTTACACCAGATATGAGTGGTGGCACTGGGCAAGTGGGCCTGGCACACACGCTGGCAGGCAGGCAACTGCAATTAGATTACACTAGCAGACTGATGTTTCACAGTCAAAAAAGTTTTTTTTTTTTAAATTTACACTACTGTTACACCAGATATGAGTGGTGGCACTGGGCAAGTGGCTTGGCAGGCAGGCAACTGCAATTAGATTACACAGGGGGAAAAAAATGATGTTCTAGCCCTAAAAAGGGCTTTTTGGGGTGCTGTCCTTACAGCAGAGATCAGATGGGTCATTCAGGACTGTAGTGGACACTGAATACACTTGCCTAGCTATCAATTTCCCTATTAAATCACCAGCAGCTACACTGTCCCTCCTCTCACTAACAATGCAGCTTCCGAATGAATCTAAAATGGCTGCTGTCAAGGAGCTGGGAGGGTCTGGGAGGGAGGGTCTGCTGCTGATTGCTTGGCTGTAATGTGTCTGCAGACTGTGAGATACAGGGTCAAAGTTTACTCAATGATGACAAATAGGGGGCGGATCGAACATCGCATATGTTCGCCCGCCGCGGTGAACGCGAACATGCTATGTTCGCCGGGAAGTATTCGCTGGCGAACTATTCACGACATCACTAATAGACACATAAAATATACACACTATGGAGCCAAACGGCTCATCCCTAAAAAATGGAAAGCCAAAGATCCTCCAACACTCGGTGAGTGGCTGTCTTCTGTGGAAGAGCTGTTAAATCTGGAGAGACTGCATTATCTTAAAAGCAATCAGCTGGTCACATTCGAAATTATGCTAGCGGCTTGGAATGGTGACTCTCCATGCTCTCACCCTTAAACCTTGCTTGTGTTTGGTGGTCATAGGAATCTCCCTTCCCTTTTTTTTTTTTTTTTTTTTTTCCCTTCACCCTTTTCCATCCTCTCATCTTTTTTCCCTCATATATCTAACTTATTCTTCTAAACTTTTTTCTCTAATCTTTTACATATCCGGTGCATTTTAATATCTTAAAAATTCTTGTTACGTTGATAAATGTATATAATTGTATGATAATACCAAAAAACAAAAAATGTTAAACGTACAAGCTTGATATTATCTTTGAGTTTGAAGAGACTTTCAGAAATATATATTCACAAACATGATTGTTGCAGGAAATTACTCTCAATGTTGATGTATCATCCCACAAGGGATTGGTTTCTTTTACTCTCTGTAACGGATGGAATGTACTCTTCTTTATTTTTTCTCTTACTCTTATTATTTGTATATTGTGATATTTACCTAATAAAGCTTGTTTTAAAAAAAATATATATATACACACTACACAAAAATCACACATACACACATGAAATACACAAACTACACAGAAATCACACACATACACAAATGAAATACACATACTATACACAAATCACACACATGAAATACACACATACACACTTGAAATACACACACTACACACAAAGCACACACATATTACACACAAATCACACACATACACACATGAAATACACATACTATACACAAATCACACACATACACACATGAAATACACACACTATACACAAATCACACACATACACACATGAAATACACACACTACACACAAATCACACACATACTACACACAAATCACACACATGAAATACATATACTACACACAAATCATACACATACACACATGAAATACACACACTGCACACAAATCACACACATGAAATACAAATAAATCACACACATACACACAAAATACACACAATACACAAATCACACACATACACACATGAAATACACATACTATAAACAAATCACACATATACACACATGAAATACACACACAAATCACACACATACACACATGAAATACACACACAACACACAAATCAGACATATGAAATACACACACAACACACAAATCACACACACACATGAGATACACATACTACCCACAAATCACACACATACACACATGAAATACACACAACACACAAATCACACACATACACACATGAAATACACACACTACACACAAATCACACACATGAAATACACACACTACACACAAATCACACACATACACACATGAAATACACTACACACAAATCACACGTATACACACATGAAATATACACACTACACACAAATCACACGCATACACACATGAAATACACACACTACACACAAATCACACACATGAAATACACACACTTCACACAAATCACACATGAAATACACACACTACACACAAATCACACACATACACACATGAAATACACACAAATCACACACATACACACATGGAATACACACAAATCACACACATACACACATGAAATACACATACTAGACACATATACATGTCTTTTTTTTCTCATAAAAAAACATGACAGGAACCATTTCCCATTCAAACATGAAAAACATCCGCTGCCTGCATTTAAGAGTGTAAAAGTAATGGTTGTGCTGCCCTGCCCCTGTTATCACACACACAACTAATTGTGTGACAGCAGGCACTTTCAATTTTTCAATACTAAATGAATCCAGGATTATTTAAATCTGCCACCTTCAAAGTTAGGAAGCAGTAGTCTTATGATTGGTGTGTTTTTGCAGGGTCCCAACAGCAACTATGTATTGCAGGGGGTCCAAACAGGGACACCCTTAGCATTTGCAGGGCTCTGGGCAAGACAAATGTGTGGGGTCTCATGGCCCTAGCGGCCTTATTCTCCTACCCCTGTATGCCCTGTCCCCTGCATGGCCCACCCATGTCCCAACATTCAGTATAACCAATACTAAAAATAACAGTATATATTACACCTCCTGATACCATAAACACTTCTTCAGGATATACATTGCACCTTCTAAAACCCTCACCCCTGAGACTGCGGGGCCCTGGGCGGGTGCCCCTCTCACCCTGCCCAAAGCCACTTTTACAAAATTACAAATGGAGTATAATGATCCACATCTGTATATTGCTATCCTGCTTTTAGAAAGATAGGGAAAATTAATTTATTACTCATATATCATGCATCACTAATTTGTCAATATCAAGATCTAGATTTAGAGGAAGATAACAATTTATGTGTGTCTCATTACTTTGTTATATAACATTCAACAAGTGCCATTAATGAGATATTTGAACTGGATAACCTCTCTTTTAATTATAGGCTTCTGTAGTGTCTTATTTATTTATGTAACTACAGTTTAACAATATTCTTTTAATGTTGCATTATGTAGAATACATGTTTAATAATAAATATATTTCAGTCAGTTTTTCTTAGTGATTTGGAATATTATCCCATCCCTAAAAATTACTATCATTATTCAAATTCCAAGTGGATAATTTTATTAACACATTATGCATTTTTCATTTGCAATAATAAATACACATTTTCTGAATACTGAATATGATAAACAGTCTTTGTGTAACTAATTAAATATAATTATTATCTGTGCTGGTCTAAAACAATTCATTTGTGTTTGTTAATAATCCTATACAGATATGCCTCCTCCACTAATCTAATAAAGATAAAGTGGCCTATATTCTGTTTGAACAAAAAAAGAATAGAGAGATTTATTTTTTTAGGCCTTGAATTTTATAATATTCTCAGTATTCATTATGAAAGGACTTTGAGCTGAAACATTGCATTTGAATATAAAACAGTAAAAACCCTCACTGTCTCCATTTCATGTAAATATATCATCTTGATTTTAAAATTATGTTAACCTCTTAAGGACATATGACATAATTTTTCCGTCATAAAACAATTGAGCAAACTGAAAGCTGTGTCCTTAAAGGGTTAAATAATAATTATAATAATAATAATAAAGAATTCAAAATATGTATTAATTAATAAAAAAACTCAAAATATTTAATAACTGGAGCTATCAGTATTTTGTAACATCTCAATTTTTTTAGACAGTGGTAAAAATGGGTTCAAGAAAGGATTAGGTTTTGCCCCAAAAAGAGGGTTAAAAAAACATTTGATCTATTAATAGATTTTAGCAAGTTTGTTAAAAAACCCACTCTAAGAAGACATTTTGAGAAACATAAATGTCGAGTACAACATGCAGTACAGAAAAACTATGGAAAAGCTATAATTTGAAAGGTCAGTAGCTACTGAGGGAATAAATAATCTTGAAAGATCACCATCGGGGGAAATAGATTCTACCACTTACATTAACCTTCAATAAAAGCCAATTCCACATTTTCATGCTATGTTCATGTAATTTCTCTTCTTTTAGTAAATTTGAACACATAGGCTACAAAATACCACAGACTTGGTGCACTTTATAATAATTTTAATTAACCACAAAAGTATGAAAGGCACTCTACGGGATTTGCTTGTGTGGCCACCCTTTAAAACAGCATCAATTCTTCTAGGTGCACAAAGTTAGAGATTTTGTAGGCATATAGGGCTAGATTACGAGTGGAGCACACTATTGCACTTATGCATCGCGATATTTGCGCTCCACTCAGTAATACCAGCGCACGTAAATGTGCCCTTGTATTACAAGTGCGGCACAATGCAAACCCAACCTCACGTTCGCATTGCCTGTAAGCCAAGCACTCACAAAAGCGAGCTTCCATATGCTCTCTTTTTAATGCCGACAAAATCACCTAGCACATCGCAGGGGGCAAAGCTTGCAGCGTTTAGCAGCAATAAATAAATATATATGTATATGAATATACACATATTACCACATAAATACATATGTATATAAGCATATACAAATATATTATAATGAAAAAACAGTCCCCCATTACCTCCATGTAAAAGCACTTTAGGTCAAACACCCCACACACCCTCACTTTAACCCATTATAAATGCTCCATGCAGATTTTTTAAAACAAATAAATAAATAAAATTCTCATATTTATATATTATTATCTACTGTCCACTTTATTTTGGGGGAAATTTGGGCAACTTTTTATCTTTAACCAGAGCTCTGACCTCAAGCTTGTGGTAGCATTAACCAGCTACTTGTAATAGCTGGTTATTTAAAGTGTGCCATAAATCTGCAAAATTGCCCCTTTTCTAGCCCATAGTCAAGTGCATGATTAAACAAATATACCAAACAGGTGCTAATCATCAACAATTAAATATGTAGGTTAAATTACAGTGATCAACTAAAACAGATATAGCTGTATCAGAGGAATAAAACTAGGTGAGGAACAGCTAAACTCTGCTGAAGGTGAGGTTGCTGGAGAGAGTTTAATGTCAAAAGTCATACACCATGGCAAGACTGAGCAAAGCAAAAAGACACAAGGTAATTATACTGCATCAGTAGGTCCCATCCAAGCAGTTTTTTATATGTGTTGTTCAAGCTATTCTGAAAAGGCACAAAGAAATGAACTATGTTAAAGACCATAGTTGCAGCAGTCTGCCAGGGAAACTTAGTACAGCAGATGAAAGACACATCATGCTTACTTCCCATCACACTCTGAAGATATCCAGCAGAGTCATTAGCTCAGAATTGGCATAAACCATTGGGACCATGGTACACCCATTACTCTCTGGAGAGGTCTGGTCAGAAGGGATAATCATGGGAGATTTGTGGCCAAATGCCAAACCTCCAACATTAAAATAAGGAACTCAACTATGCACATATGTCAGCAGGAGCTCTGGACTGAGGAGTCAAAATTTAAAATATTTGGCTGTAGCAGAATTTTGTTCACTCAAGGGCTGGAGAGTTGTACAAGAATGAGTGTATGCCTACAACAGTGAAAGAGAAATGTTTGCCTTTGATAAAAAAAAGGCTGCATGCCAACGTAAGATGCAGGTGAGCACCATAAAAATAGCAATTACCTGCAGCAACACTTAAAGTGCTGTCTAACATGAGATGAAGGGGGCTCTATTGGAACTCCAATCCCCCCGTACAAAGCAGGAATCTCATACTCACCTAGGATGCAGGTGATCAACTGTCCCACTAGGAACAAAGATCTATTTTATTCCCATTAACCCTCACTCCTAGCTGTTTTAAACTTGCAAGTTTGCAGCAGCAGAAGAGATTTGATGTGCTGCTTAGTGAAGCTTAATTATAGAGCAAACACAATACTAATTTATTCTGTACAAAGCAGGAATCTCATACTCACCTAGGATGCAGGTGATCAACTGTCCCACTAGAAACAAAGATCTATTTCATTCCCATTAACCCTCACTCCTAGCTGTTTTAAACTTGCAAGTTTGTAACAACAGAATAGATTCGATGTGCTGCTTAGTGATGCTTAATTTTAGAGCAAACACAATACTAATTTATTTTATAGTGAGATAAAAGTCAACCAGAGAACTCTGGGTAACATTTGAAAAATTAGATATATATCATCTCACATTCACATAGTAGCATAGTAGATGAAGTTGAAAGAAGACAAAAGTTCATCAAGTTCAACCTGAATAGAGAATACCTGAATTACACTAAAGAAGCTGAAAATGTAACGTACACGAAACAATTACAAAGCTGACCCATTTAACACAAGCAATCATCCCTGAATGTTGGTTTTTTTTTTTTTTATTTAAATGATTTTTATTGAGGTTTAACTTACAAACACATAAAAATCAAAAATTTCTTACAGTGCGATAATCAACAGCACATTAGTAGAGCATAACATAATAATCATGGGAAACACAATGTGCATGTGTACAATAACAAGTATAATGACATGTCAGAGACCTCATCCTATATTATAAAAGACAAGAGTTTGTCTGAAGCCGTCATGCGCAGTTCAGACAAACTCTTGCAGCTGATCGCACTCTTGCAGCTGATCGCACGCGGAGAGAGAGAGAGAGAGAGAGAGAGAGAGAGAGAACTAGTTTTACTATAAATAAATCCCTTTATATAGGAAATGACAATTAACAATTTCCCCCTTTTGAAAAAAAAAAAACAGCCACTTTTGGACTGCTAACTATTAGATAAAATTAAGATGGGGGGTATGAGGGATAAGGAATGAAAAGAAGGACGACTTGTGGGCCCATTAGTAGATATTTGCAAATTTGTGGATATGGGAGCCAACATTAAAGAGAGCTAATAGAATAGGAATTATAACACATTGGCACCCATTTAACAAGCTCTGTAGTGAGCTTGTGGGCCCATGTTTCTGGCGAGTCTTCAGACTACTAAACAACCAACTAGTTCATGGCTACAACATAGGGGCATGTTTAGATGTGGACACACCAGGTGTAAACCATGTGATTATATGGATATAACAACTACCTTTTCCTCTACAGTCACAGGCAAAACATATGACATTGAAAGATGTCTTAACTGTTCATCTAGCAATGTCATTTATATGTTGGAGTGTACACAATGTCAGGTCCAATATATAGGACTTACGACTAGAGACGTAAGATCCCGTATGCGGGAACATTTTAGTACCATCAAAGTGGGTAAAGCAACCACTCCAATTGTGCAGCACTTTGTCACAAAACATCGCAATAGTATTGCTTCACTAAGATGGAAGGCCATTGAACAAGTGATTACCCCCCAGAGGGGGGGTGACAAAGAAAAACTGTTAGAAAAACGAGAAATGTTCTGGATTTTCCAGCTGGAAACCAGATACCCCAAAGGCTTAAATTCCCAATATGATCTAATTAATTATTGGGAATAATTCAGACAGATATCCCTTAGCTCTTTTGGATTCAAAGGAGTATATTAAAATTAAATTAAAAAAAAAATTTTATTCTGATTTATGTATTTGTTCCATCCTTAGGCATTAAGTCATACTCATTGACATATGTATTTTGATACACCTAACAACATTTAATCCATAGATTTATAGATTGGGTTTGCTGTACACTTATTGACATTTTTTCACTTACAGCTTTAGGATAGTCATTTATATATACATAGAGTATTACATATTTGAGACTGGTATAACTTTTATTAGTAACAGGTCAGTTTCAATTTATAAACACTGCAATATGATACATTAGGATAACTCTAAAGGTTAGGTTTTACATTAGAGAAAGCCGATATACAGTGTTTGCAGTTCTATTCTTTTATATATATTTGTCTGTGAAATGCCTTATAATCATTGCTTTATTATGCTGGTTTGACTTGTAGTTGACACTTGTTAAGTTTCACAGGAAACTAATCAAAGTTCAAACACGCCTATTGTTTTTGAACCAATCACAGCCCAGGGGGGCCTTTTTTTTAAACTGAATTGATTAGCAATGTGATATTGGCTATGAGTAAGGCTACGGCCGAAACGCGTAAGCCACAGTTCTAGGTGTTTTGGACTTTCTGTGTTCTGTCCCCATGTTTGGATTTTAAATTGTTACAATAAAGTTTTTGATTTTTTAAATCTGACCCCGGACCTGTTCTATCATTTTTGGATTCATTTTGCCGTCTCACCGAGGATCGGATTAAAGGAGTGAGTGCTGGTACTTATTGTCCAATGGGAGGAAGGAAGGTGTGCAACGGTTAACCAATCAGGATTGTTAACGTCAGCAGTGAGTCACGCCAAGGCCTGTGTGTGTTTGGATCTACCTGTTGGAGAGGAGTTTGTTTGGCGAGCGGTGTTAGGCATATCCGCAAGTAAACCCAGAGGAAGGAACCGCGAGACAGCCCAGGATCACCGGAGTCGCCAGTCTCCCTCAGAATTGACTGTGAGTACACGGATAACACTGTGGCAGGGCGGTGATTGCTATATATTGCTGTATAATTGGCTAAGTAATTCACTACACAATATTAAGCTCTGTTACCCAGTGTCTTACACGGATTGTACCGTATGAAGCGGTGTATGCATCAACTCACTATTCAACAACTATATTGCTCTAAACACACAGGCTGAACTGTATCAAGGAATTAATTGACAACAACTTTGTTGTGTATCACATACATGTGCCATTACACTCCCTAAGTACCAGCACCTTTTCCCAACATAGTATACATAATTTTGGGGACTGTATGAATAGGTGATCTTGTCAGCCAAATTGTTTTTTCTTGGATATATATTAGGCACAAATCGGCTGTGTCTTGGTGGACAGCACCTGTGTCATACATTACAAGTTTTTTCATACTTGTGCTCCTTATTTAACATGGAGGAACAGAATCAAATCTACTATTCCCTCATTCCAGTGACTGAGAGGGATTGTCTCCAGCAAGACATTGATAAGGTTTTTTCTACAGACAGGACTATCATGACATTAAATACTTTGTTTATGGATATGGAAACAAATTTAATCAAAGAACATAAACTACAATGGGATATCTGGACTTTAGAAAGATATTATTCTCAACAGATGGTACCCAGGGGCATGAGAATACAAAAGTTCCCATCCTTTGAGACTAATGATAAATCTTTCATTGATGATTGGAATCAGACTTTAACTGACTGTTCCCTGAAACTGATGATGTTATTGATTGGGTATAAGATCCATTTGCTCAAAATGCTTAGAACAGATATTGCAGAGATACAAAATGAGCTAAACAAAAGAAGTCAGGATAGTCAGTTTAAGGGATTTGATGAACAGCTTTCAAAGGTTGTAGCAGACACGAAACAGCAGATAATGGAACATAAACATTCCAAATTCATCAGGGATAATAGTGATTATCAAGCCAACACTGTTTATATTTGGAATAAACAGCAGAGATTTATTGCCAGAAAACAACAGAACAGACAGAGGAGTAGCAGTCGCAATAGACGCAATAGACGCTGGAGAAACAGTAGACAGGTTACATTCAGTGATAGTGAGGGAGATTCAGGAGGCGATGACTCTCAGACATACAATAGAGACACTGCTCAACACACTGCTCCTATAGTTCCCCAAGGTATTCTGAAACAACCAAATAATACGCAAGTATCTTCATACAGAAGTATCAATGACATACCTAATGACAATCAAACTAGACTTAGACCTTATGATGATCGTGCACACATGACAATGCCCTCAGGTACTACATCTTTTCAACAGCCAGGACCATCACAATACGATTACATACAACAAAATACAGCATCAAACACTTATCACAGTGGACAGTCATATCAAAACTACCATATTCCTTCACCTATTGTCAATACACATATGGGTATGGGCTCCATGAGTTCAGACAATAGGACAGTACAGGATTCCAGAGCTATTGAACAGGTTTTTTCAATCCCTCCACAAGTCCTAGGGAGGGGAAGAGGGGCAACAGGTACCTCAGAACCCAGGTACCCTCAGAGAGCAAACAGATCCCAACGGAGACGTTAAATTTTCAAGTTATTAATCTATCAGATGTTGCATTAACCCCTATACAAATTAAAGTCTTGAGCCACGGTTTAGGTTTTGCTCCAACTAATGACTTCAACCTTTTTAATACCATCTTAGATCTCAATAAACTAATAAGGAATTTAACTCTGCGCAAGCACTTCCAGGACTCTGACAATTCTACTCCATCATCAGATGGGAGAGTGGATGATCAGAGTCAGCCCCTATCTTTCTCAGAACAATGTGATGTTATCAATCTCAATAGTCTTTTGAATGAGGGCTCTCTGTCTCCCAGTCAAATAGTGGATAAACAAGTCAGATTTAGAAACAAGTCTAAATTTTATCCAATTCATTCACGTGGCAATGTCTTAGAAACCTTTTATAAAAGGGTAGAGCAGGATCTTGTTAGCTTGAAAAATACGCATATATGTACTACTAACAATTTGACTAAACAGGAGAAAACAGCCCTAAAATCTATTCAGAACAACAAAGCGTTGGTGGTGAAAGGAGCTGACAAAGGTGGCTCGGTGGTTGTCATGAATAGGTCTGATTACATACTGGAAGCCAACAGGCAACTGTTAGACACAGAGAGTTATATAAAACTTGACCACAACCCCATATGGTTCTTCCAAAAGGAACTCAAAGATCTTTTGGATGATGGCCTGGAGAGTGGCTTCCTAGACAGAAACACCTATGACTATCTTTTGGTCGACCACCCTGTCACTCCTATCTTTCATCACCTTCCGAAGGTTCATAAATCTTTGGAGGGTGTGAAGGGTAGACCCATTGTCAGCGGGATTGGGTCATACACGGAAAATGTATCCCAATGGTTGGATGCGATATTACAGCCATTGGTCACCCAGTTACCCAGTCATTTGAAAGACACCACACATGTGTTACAATTACTTGAGTCTGAGAAATGGAGTACTGACAGCATGTGGGTCACAGTGGATGTAACATCGTTATATTCCATGATCCCACATGATAAGGGGATACAAGCTTTGAGATATTTTTTGGCAGAACAAACCAATTTTTCCATATCATATCAGGATTTTATATTGAGGGTCACTCTATTTTTGTTGACCCACAATTATTTCGAATTTGAGGGTGAGTTTTTCTTGCAGAGACGTGGGACAGCTATGGGTGCCAAATTTGCACCTTCATACGCCAACCTATACTTAGGTTGGTGGGAGCTGTCCCACGTCTATACACAAATCAACCCATACATCAATGAAATTGCTTTTTATAAGCGTTTCATTGATGACCTTCTATTTATTTGGAAGGGGGACAGGTGCAGCATCACTGAGTTTATGACTTGGATCAATGATAATGATCTCAATCTTGGGTTCACTTTTGAGATAGAACCCTATGAAATAAACTTCCTTGATATCACGATGAGGGGCATGTCTGATGGCAGGATTGTAACTAGTAGTTACAGGAAACCGATCTCGGGCAATACTTTGTTACATGGCCGGAGCTGCCATCCTAAGCATGTCCCTTATGCGATAGCAAAGGGACAGCTGATTAGACTTAAACGAAACTGTTCTGATCCACAAACATATGAAAAACAGTCGGAAGATCTAGTGAGTCGCCTCAAAGAGAGGGGCTACAAAAATTCAGACATAACTAAGGCTATAAATGAGGTTAAACACCTAGATAGAAGATCTTTGCTCACCCCTAAAAGTGGTGATATCGCCTCATCCGAACATAAGGGAGTCACATTTGTTACCACATTTAGTGCTCAATACCAACAAATTTGTGGTATAGTTCGGAAACATTATGGCATGTTAAGGGCGGATGATAAATTAATTGACACTGTTGATAATGGTCTGAGATGCTCATACAGAAGGGCCTGTACACTTGGCAACATACTCTCCCCTTCCAAACTAAAACCTACTAAACAACCAACTAGTTCATGGCTACAACATAGGGGCATGTTTAGATGTGGACACACCAGGTGTAAACCATGTGATTATATGGATATAACAACTACCTTTTCCTCTACAGTCACAGGCAAAACATATGACATTGAAAGATGTCTTAACTGTTCATCTAGCAATGTCATTTATATGTTGGAGTGTACACAATGTCAGGTCCAATATATAGGACTTACGACTAGAGACGTAAGATCCCGTATGCGGGAACATTTTAGTACCATCAAAGTGGGTAAAGCAACCACTCCAATTGTGCAGCACTTTGTCACAAAACATCGCAATAGTATTGCTTCACTAAGATGGAAGGCCATTGAACAAGTGATTACCCCCCAGAGGGGGGGTGACAAAGAAAAACTGTTAGAAAAACGAGAAATGTTCTGGATTTTCCAGCTGGAAACCAGATACCCCAAAGGCTTAAATTCCCAATATGATCTAATTAATTATTGGGAATAATTCAGACAGATATCCCTTAGCTCTTTTGGATTCAAAGGAGTATATTAAAATTAAATTAAAAAAAAAAAAAAATTTTATTCTGATTTATGTATTTGTTCCATCCTTAGGCATTAAGTCATACTCATTGACATATGTATTTTGATACACCTAACAACATTTAATCCATAGATTTATAGATTGGGTTTGCTGTACACTTATTGACATTTTTTCACTTACAGCTTTAGGATAGTCATTTATATATACATAGAGTATTACATATTTGAGACTGGTATAACTTTTATTAGTAACAGGTCAGTTTCAATTTATAAACACTGCAATATGATACATTAGGATAACTCTAAAGGTTAGGTTTTACATTAGAGAAAGCCGATATACAGTGTTTGCAGTTCTATTCTTTTATATATATTTGTCTGTGAAATGCCTTATAATCATTGCTTTATTATGCTGGTTTGACTTGTAGTTGACACTTGTTAAGTTTCACAGGAAACTAATCAAAGTTCAAACACGCCTATTGTTTTTGAACCAATCACAGCCCAGGGGGGCCTTTTTTTTAAACTGAATTGATTAGCAATGTGATATTGGCTATGAGTAAGGCTACGGCCGAAACGCGTAAGCCACAGTTCTAGGTGTTTTGGACTTTCTGTGTTCTGTCCCCATGTTTGGATTTTAAATTGTTACAATAAAGTTTTTGATTTTTTAAATCTGACCCCGGACCTGTTCTATCATTTTTGGAGTCTTCAGACTCGCCAGAAACAACAGTTATCAAGCGGCAGTCACAAAGACCGCTGCTCCATAACCTGTCCACCTGCTCTGAGCAGGCGGACAGACATCGCCGGAAATCAAACCGATCGAGTATGATCGGGTTGATTGACACCTCCCAGCAGCGCTTGTGAGCTGCTGGTGCAACGCTGAATACGGAGAGCGTATTGCTCTCCGCATTCATCGAGGTTTGGCGGACCTGATCCAGACTTTGTTAAATAGAGGCCATTGCCTATTATAGCATATAAGTATAAAGTAAACTATGAACTGTGATGTTAGGAGTTATGGGCGAAGGAGCAAATTACAAATTTGCTTGGGAGAGAAAGATACCATGCCAGATATGAATCTACTAGCGAATAATGTTGGTATAGGCCATGAACATGCGAGGGTGAGCTATCTCGGCCGCTGACAGCACCCAAACCAGGCACAATGAAATAGTACCAACTAACTTTTTTTATTTTATATAAGCAATACATATGTAACTAAAGAGAAAATCTAGCCCCAATACACCCTCTCCCAACCTAGCAGGCCTTAAATTAAGTACAATATAGAGCAGGGTTGCACTCGCATTAGTGAATATCGGAACTCTGGTGCTACTCCAAGTCGTGTATATAGGTCTGTAATAGCCTATCTAGCATAGGTCTATGCACATGGAAGCGATAAAGCAGATGTGAGGATACACAAGCTGTTAACCTTATAAAGAAGTGTTTCCTTATTTACTAGATGTTGAGCACAACGGTTCTATAATATGCGTCATGTGCAATTTATGCTAAGATAACTTAGGAGATGTGACTAGCAAAGCAGGTATTTGAGACGAAATTGTAATTTAGCTTTCAACAGTTTTAAAAAGAGCAAATAACCTATTATTTCATGTGGAACCAGCAGTTAACAGTTTTAGCATATTCTATGTCCAAAAAGATTCTGAACAAAAGCTAACATGAATAAAGTAAAACTAGAACATTATTAATACTGCTTATTATAGGTCAACACTTCAATATTTAGACATAGATAACCTTGCTCATATATGGGTATAAAGTTGTTAGTGAGTGCATAAGGGATAGATTTTAGTGTGGAAATATGTTAAGATACTTATCCACAAACAGTCAAAATAAAGACTCTGAATGAGCTAAAAAAGCCAGGGGGGGATCTAAGAATAGTCTAATCACAATGGTTCAGTATAACATAATTTATCTACAAACCAGTACAGGATTAGTTTGAGCACAGTAATTGACAGAGAACACAGGTATTATTAAAGTTTGTCTAGAAGCTCATAAAAAGAATACACAAGGCATTTGGGTGACAAAAATACAAGGAAAGAAAATAAATAAAAATAAATGTCAGCTTTAAGCTAAGAAGTGCAAGTAATATATAATAACCAAATATCTAGATGGAGATTTGTGAGCCATCTACACCTATTATTAAGTCTCAGACAGAGTCATGATAAACATAATAGTTAATTCGTTCACCCTAAGACCCAATTTAGATACTCATAGGGGCTCACACTGAATTTTCTCAAGCTGGACCTTTTTGGTTATAAGTCCCAAACCTCAGACCTCCCTCCTCACCCATCCCACTCCATATCACTTATCCTGTGGAGTATTCGTTAGGGCATGGAGCTAATCAATGAGAAGTAGCTGATTCTATCCCACTCCAAGTCGTAGGAGCAGGTGGGCACTAGATGGATTATGGAGCTATTTGTGGTTTTGCTGTCTGCTGAGGGCTACCCGGGAACTGCCCACAAACTTATGTCTTTGACCTTCTGCAGTATGAGGAAGTCGGGCGATGCGTAGTTCACTGGGAGAAGGAGAAACCCGTCTTGTTGCTGCTCCCCCTGGCTGAGCCGGTCGCCATCTTTCTAACCCCCTGGGTCGGCCGGTGTCTGTGTGAAATACAGGAACCATCAAGGCCAACTGTCTTGGCCTCCTTCTGCTGCATCTGATCCATCGGGGTGCCAGGACGTCCCTTGGCCACAGCACCACAGGTGGTATATCTTTATCTGCAGCCAGGTTATCAGGTAGATGAGCCGCAATGCAGGAGCGTAGTGAGGATACTTCTGCACTCTGTGGGGCCTGCGGAGGTGCTGTAAAGGGTTGGTCACCATCATCCAGTATTACGGGCTGAGGTCGGGTGTTGAGCCCGCTGGTAATTAGATAGGTCAACTCCTTTATCGGCTCAGTCATTCTTGTATTTAGGCCTTGAATTTAGGAATAGGTTGCATAGCTCAAGTTCTAAGCTTTTGTAGTGGTTTTTGATAAGCTGTGTCATCTTGGCTTCCCACCTGACCAGGGCCTCCATTTTCTGAAGGAGATTTCAAGCAGCTCCGCAATGTGAGTATTCGTTTACAAGCTTGATGGCTCCCACAATAGATTGCTCTAGTTGGTGTAGGTTGTGGAGGGAGGAGTATCATCTGGCAGTCCAACTGTGACTGCTTTACCCGGATAACCAAGGGGGGGGGTGCCGAGGCCTTGTATTGAGGCCGCCACCTAAGGCCTTGATTGTCCGGATCAGCACTTCAGGGTCATAGGGTCTACAAAACTGATATCAATCGGTTCAGCATAGCGTGATACACATGTAAATGTCCTGGTTTTCCAGAGATGTAGCAAAAATCTGTTCAAAATCGGCAGATTGTCCAGATCTCACCCAGAGCTACTGATAATGCGTCCTTTTAACCAGAAATGTATATGCCATTTTTAAATATATCTTCAGTTTTGGCAGTCATACTTTAATTGCTCTTACCGTGAACTAAACATTTACATTGCTGGAGATTTACTCTAGCCTTAAATTGTGACCTCTTGTCACAAACAGCTGCCTTGGTATAAACAGTGCTTCCACCAACTTTGTATATGTGCCTTGAATATATTTTTATAAAGTAAACAGACCCAATTTGGCTAATTTCTCTTCATAGTTTAAATCCTCCATTTCCCTTAAAGAATCAGTAAATACAGTAGATTGGCATTAATAATGCATGATAAAAAGACAATGCAATAGCACTTAGGGGCCAATTTATCAAATGGCGGGTGAAGATGATTTGCTGTAGAGAATCATGTCCCTCCAACATTGCTCAATGTCGACAGCATACGCTGTCTGCATTTAATATTGCACATTTGCGGGCCGCTAGCAGGGGGTGTCAGTCATCCCGGTCGTATCTGATCGAGATGATTGCAGTCTGCAACCTAAAAGGTGGAAGAGAAGTTAAGGAGCAGCGGTTTTATGACCGCTGGGTCTTTACTTCAGTTTCTGGTGAGCCAGAACCTTTGGTAGTAGATTGCAGCATCCACTGCTTAATAAATCTACCCATGAGTCTGAACTTCAAATGAATAGTAGATTTTTTTTCTGACCAATTTTTTTCTGACCAAAGTTATGTCTATTTCCACTCCCCCTGTATCATGTGATAGCCATCACCCAATCACAAATGCATATAACTATATTCTGTGAATTCTTGCATTTGCTCAGTAGGAGCTGGGGCCTGAAAAAGTGTAAATATAAAACGACTGTGCACATATTGCTAATGGAAGTAAAATGGAAAATTGTTTAAAATTGCTGCTCTAGCTAAATCATGAACATTTAATTTTGACTTGAGTGCCCCTTAAATAGTTTTGTGGCCCATCTCTGTACTTTTTCTAATTCTGCAATGTCCCTTTTTAAAATCAGTCCACAGAACTGCACTCCATACTCAAGGGGGCTGATTCTATAAAATCTAGACATGGTTTTCCATGCTGACACTTGCAAGGGCTTTCCTCATGGAATTCTATAAAAAAGGGGCTGTCCCTGCGAGTAGCGAGATGTCTCCCATAGAAATGGATGATGAAGTACAGAGGGAAACCCTGGCGCATGTTTAAACTTTAATATTATACCTCATACAAATCAAATTTCAATATTTTCATTGCACTGTACATAGAACCCCAGAAGGAAGGAACTAGACTGGAGGGGTTAGTGACCACACTGTAGGCTTTTGAGGAAGGGTTGATAGGTAGAAGGGTAGCCAAGGGGAGGTGTTAGGGAGTGGATAAATAGGGGTGAGCAACGGAAGCCGTTAGTCATTTAAGCTAAGCGGGAAAAAGCTGAGTAGGGCCTAGTTGAGAGAAGGGGTCTTACCTGGATCCAGCAGAGGTTGAAGGATGAGGATGATGGGGGCAGCAATGCGGGAGCTGGTACGGCTTTGGGAGCCCTCGGTTGCGGCGGAGCAGGTGCTGTCAAGCGGTCGACCGGTGCGTCGGTCATGGCCACTGCAGCGGCTTAGTCCATCACTCAGGAGATGTTCTGGGAGTCGGCAACGTAAGGAGTCTTGGAGCAGTTGGAGCTCGGGCAGATAGAAAATGAGCGCTGGAGGCCTAGTATCGTTGCCTGTAATGGCGGCTGATGGCAATAGAGGGCACCAGAGAAGATGGCTATGAGGGAGCTGTGACATCAGCACTGCGACAGTGCAGAACAGGAGCAGCAGAACACAGGAGATTGCATGGGGGAGCGGAGTGCAGGAGGAGGCAGTGGCCAGCTGTAGCGCAAGAAGTGAAATGGAGAGGTTAAGGGAGGTGGCGGAGCACAGGGATGGTGTTGGGCAGAAGGGGGGAGGTAAGGGGAAGCAGGCTGTTGGTATGAGGTGGAGGGCGGTTGGACAAGGCAGGAAGGTAGACAGTAGGCTGTGCGTGGCTAGCGCCAGCAGTGTGCAGAGGGGATAAGTTCTGGCTATGAAGTGGACTGGGGAGTTGAGCAGTGTAGAGAGTTTGGAGGTCTGGGGGCAGGACAGAATGGGCGAGTCTGTGGAGGTGCTGGTGCAGGAGTTGAGAGGGGCGGTAGTAGAGGGAAAAGGGGATGCAGTCATGGAGAGGCTGGAGCATGGGAATGTGAGAGGGTGGGCGGAGGGGAGGAGTTGGGAGTGAATTCAATATGGCACGGGGAACTAATGTTTTTTACCATTTATCTGCAGGGGTTGCCTGTGGCACAGTCGTCTTTGAGGGACCTGGAGGAAGATGTGCTGTAGGTGGACAAATCCTACAGTGACTTCTCAGGGGAGGACAGCATTGTGGAGCAACTAGACATGTGCGATTCGTTTCGTACCGAATTCAAATTCGTCCGAATTTTGTAGAATTCGTAGCTTCGGGCCGAATCGAATATCCGAATGAAATGGTTTACGAAGAAAACTAATCCGAATGAATTTGTTCCGAAATCTTCGAATCGTTCGGACGTATTCGTTGTGATTCGGATGTGTGTGGCGCATTGATTTTTTTATTTACAATTTTACATGTGACGCAGTTCAATTTTTAGTTACACGTGACGTATCGTTACGTAACTACTAATCCGAATGCATTTGTTCCGAAAAATTTGATTCATTCCGATATATTCGTTTTCATTCGGACGTGCGCGTGGCGCAGTTTTCAAATGATTTCTTCAAATAAATCTTATTATTAAATCCAAAGAACCACAAAATAGTTAGAAGAAAGTGAGATCTGAATGATTATGTAATTATTTATTGAACAAATGAAAATATAAAATATTTATTTTGGTTTTTGGACTATCATGGTATACTAGTAGTAATAACGAGTGACAACGAATCGATTCGAATTGATTAGTTTATTAAAATGAGTGTAGTATCATATATCTTCTTGTCCAATCAGATCATTCATTTTTTGTGGGGGGTTGGATTCTGTCACAGTGATAGTTTTCTGGTCCAATAATTAATATTATTATAATTTTGTGGGTTGGATTACTGTCACACGCAGTGCAATGTGCTAGCTTTTCCTCAAGGGCTGTGCTTATCTGTGCTGTGTGAATCAGAAGGCAGACATTATTAGACTTCCATTCTGGTGTCAGCATTGCAGCAGAAGACAATCCCTGAACTTGTTGTGAAGTTGAACAGTTACAGAAGAAGAGAAGAAGGCACAGTGTCCTAGAGATTAACTGGTCTGCGTATTTGTGCTTATTATATTATTATTTTTGGCTGAAATTGTGACTCAAGGGAGAGGAGAAAGTTTAACAACAGTCAAATATATTATATTTCCTTATCTTATAGTTCTTTCATTAATATTTGATTGTTATTATTTAAAACTTCTCACTAGAGTACTAGTTAGTTAGTATAGTTAGTTAAAAATAAATATTCTAATTGTGTACTATTCTATTGATTGTGTTGTGTGACTTTTTGGAGTTCTTCTATCTGTAATGAGCTGAGCTGAGCTCACTGCAATTATTTTGTTTTTTTTGTTTAAGACAGAGATTTAGTTATTTGCTGTGTGTGTGTGTGTGTGTGTGTGTGTGTGTGTGTGTGTGCTGTCTTAAAATTTAAAGTTAGATAACAGGCACACAGGTTGGTTGCTGAATGATGATAGCATTTTTTTTTTTATTTTTGAACACATCAGCAAAAGACACAGACATCACCCTTATTTACTCTTTGTGGATAAATCTATTATTTGTTTTGTGTGTGTGTGTGTGTGTATGTATACTATTCATTTGTAGTTTGATATCCCCACACAGAATTTAATAACAATTTTTTGTTTGTTTAACTGTAGTATAATTTATTTTCTGCGCTGTAAACGTATATAACATTACAGGCACATTTTTTATTTTTGCATAGGATTTTTTTTGGTGTGTGTGTATGTATACTAGTCATCATTTTTGATATATATCCACACACAATTTAATTTCATTTTTTTTGTCTGTTTAATTTATCAGAGTTCTATCTTTATTTGCTTTGCTGTCTTCCTATATTACATTACAGCAGGCACACTTGTCCTTTAGTTATTTTTTTTTTTTTTTTTGGAACACACCAGCATCATCAGAACTAGACACATTATCCAATCTGTATTATTGGCTAAATCTATACTAATAAAATAATTAGTATTATTTATTTTTTCAATTTTTATTTTTTAAATATATATAGACAACTACCTATTTATAATGGATAGTCCTCCCCCACCTCATGTTCCTCAAACAACCAGTAGCAGTGTCACAGTAACTACCAGTGACACTACATGTGTACCGTTACTGTCTGTGTCAAATCCTTCCACAGAATCCACATCCTCATTGCCAGGCACAGACATTTCTCATCCACCCTCCACACGTGAAACCTCATTTAGGTCTCACAATAGACCTGATACTACAAAGGAGAGGCAAATGAAGCAGCCTCAGGTAAAGCTTACTGGTTCAAGCAGAGCTAGCAGCAGCAGTAGTCAAAGCACTCGTAGACTCACTAGCGGTAGTACTAGTAGTCATCTGAGTCCACCCTCTAAATTTCAAAGGGCTGTAAGTAAAAATTCAAGGTCACAATCCTCTAGCAGGGTTGATAGGTCCTCCTCTGAGACCAGGAAGCAGTCCGCATTTCGTCGGCGTCTTAATTTTCCGGATCTTCCCCCCAAAACAACTAGTACAATCACTAGTGCCAGTTGTGTCACCACCTCTGCTATGTCCAGTTCTAGTACCGTGTTGCCAACTAAAATGTTTTACAGTAGAAGCCAAACAGTACCAACGCAGGCTTTTTCCAGTGAACATTCATTTAATCAGCCCAAACGTGAAGTATTTGAGTATGAGGAAGACAAAATTTCTCATGCTGATGCTGCTGCCACCACCACTGCTACTGCCAGTGCCAACATTACTGATAGCCCATCTGCTTTTGATATATGTGAAGAGGGCACCAGTAGTCACCAGGGAGAAGAGGGCTCCCCAACATATGTCGCTAGTGATAAATCCATGTTTACTGACATGGATGAATCAGCATCATCTCATAATTTTGAACCAGATGATCAAATTCACTATTCACCTACCCATCATTCACAGTATTCTATAGATCTGTATTCCTCTCCGTCTCCAACATCGTCACCACGAGTGTCACTGAGCTCTCCAATAGCTTCTGTTGAGTCTCCCAGCCAGATTGTAGTTAGTGCACCCGCCACTACTGGTAGGCCACTAACCTCCTCCATTCCCGCCATCCCTTCAATGTTTAGGCCTCCTCCTGTTACATCACAGAGAGAAGGCCATGAAATAACAAAAAGAAAAGAAGTTGCTACAGCATGTGCGGCCAAAGAAACTGTCACAAAAGATTCTTCACTGCACAGTGGCAAAGGTACCCGTCGTGCACAAGTGTGGCAGCATTTTGAGGCTATTGGTGATGGTCGCCAAGCCAAATGCAAATTGTGTGGTAGGGAAGTCAGCCGGGGTAGAGTGTTGGGGCATCTGACCAATTCAGGAATGAACCAACACCTTCGCACCCATCACAAGCCAGTGGTGTTAAGGGAAGAAAGTGGTGTCTCTGCTCCAGCCAGCACTACTAGGGCAACTACTACTAGCAGTGTCACAGTCACCACCAGTAGGAATCACAAGGGGCATGGTGATCATGCCTCTTCTGGTGCAGCTGCTATCAGTGTCAGCCAATATCCCATGAAATCCACCCAGCCCACAATGGAGCAATTTGGTGTACATTCCAGTCGCATGTCAAGACAGCAGGTGCGAAAAATTACACGCCTCATTGGCCAGCTCATAGCGGTTGGAGGGGTTCCTTTAAATATGGTGGAAGGGGACCCCTTTAAACAACTTATGGAGGCAGTTGTACCCCATTATAAAGTTCCTTCTCGTACCACATTCAGTAGATCTGTAATTCCCTCACTTTACAGATCATGCGTTGTTGTTTTGAAGGAGGAGCTGGTAAAGGCTGCTGGACAGTCAGTGCACTTCACCACTGACCTATGGAGTGCTCCTAGTGGCCAACATGCCTTCCTGTCTTTGACGGCACATTGGTGGCTGCCAAATGTGTCACCACCAGTTATATCAGCCAAAAGTTCAGGCTCAAAAACCTCAGACTCAGTGACTGGTGCAGTAGCCAAGGGGTACCGCTCCTTTCTCCTGCATGCTGAGGTGATGGATCATCAGCACACCTCACAGAACATCCGACATGTACTGAGTAATATGGTGGCTCAGTGGCTAGGAGAGCAGGCAGGGACAAAGGTACAAATAGGTTTTGTTGTCACCGATGCGGCAGCCAATATGCTAAAGGCGCTACGGGATGGCGGGTTTGTGGGTATACGCTGTTCGGCACATGTACTGCATCTTGTTGTTAAGTTTGCCCTCGATCACGATACTGGAAGGTTGGCAACACTTTTTGAGTGTTTCCGAAAAATAGCTGGCCACTTCCATCATAGTGTCAAAGATAGCCATCTCCTTAGGCAGGAACAGAAAAATTTTGGACTTGCAGAGCACCGGCTCAAACAAGATGTGAGTACTAGATGGAACTCCACATTAGATATGCTGGAGCGTATATTTGAACAGCAAAAGGCAATCCATGCAATGGCATACAAACATTCCATTGGCATTGACAGACCACTGGGCAGGGATGACTGGGCCATGATTGAACAGGTAGTGGCAGTCCTCACACCTTTTCGGGCGGTGACAGAAAATTTAAGTCAAGAGAACGCTAGCCTGGCACAAGTCATTCCCCTCTTCACTCACCTCTCTAACCTATTAGATAATTTCCTTACTAATAGGGAAGTATTGCCTGGTGGTAATCTTCATGATGATGTTGCTGCCCTTGTAAGGAGGTTGAAGGAGCAACTGACTCGGCGCGTAAAAGAGTGCATCGACAGTAGCCCTCACTATATGCTAGCCACACTTTGTGATCCTAGAGTAAAGGGAAAGATAGCACTCCGTACAAATACCTTGACCTCATGGCGGGACAAATTGATACAGAGGGTGCGTGATAGACAAAAAAAAAAATGTCACCTGTAGAGGAAGATGAAGAGATGACAGAGTCTGATAGTGAGACTCTGTCACCCAAAAGCTCTAGCACTGCTGCTTGTCCTCGTCCCACCACAGCAGCTACTTTTTGGGCTGATACACTGGGCACATTGGTTGGAGACATTAGAGATCCCCCAATGAAAGAGAGCAATGCTGCCGACACGGTTAAGCTTTACCTATCTCAACCTCCCCTGCCCCCCAGTACTGATCCCTTGACATTTTGGGATGAAAAGAGGTATTTGTGGCCTGTCCTGTCTGTGGTAGCCCAAGAGCTACTTTCCTGTCCCCCAACCAGCGTCCACAGTGAACGTGTATTTTCAATCACAGGAAATACACTTTCACCTCATCGTGCACAGTTGTCCCCCCATCTCCTGGAGCAGATGACATTTTTAAAAATAAATCTTCCAAAGCTGGGTTACCCAGCTCTCAGCATTGATTCAGATTAAAAAGTGGATCATATAATCTCCTGCTGACCCACTTGTGCAGTGTGCCAGTCAGTACTGTACTGGGAATTAAAATCATCCCTGGAAAATTGGGCGAACAGCCCTATTTTCCGTCCACTCAGTATAATGCACACATGCAATTTTTCACAAAGGTGAGATTACTGTGATACTCCTTCCCCACAATATTTTTTTTCCAAATTATAGTATATAATTTTTTAATTAATTTTTTCAACATATTCTTGCTATATGCACTGTAAAGCCCAATTACATCCATTAATCAGCACTTTAAATTCTAGCTTTTCTAGCAATATCTGCTCCCGCCCAACAATACATTTACTGGTATCCCGTTAGGCTAATCCGGCTTTGCTGGTTGTCATTACATGACAAATCAATCATCATGGCTCCTAAAGCAAAATATCTCTTATTTGGATGATATTTTTTAGTTAGCTAGAGGTCATCAATAAAGTAACTTCCCAAATTCAAAATTTTCTACCCCTCTTTGAGACATAATATATTTTATTCCCACTACAGCAGGGTATCCATCCAAAATGTAAAACAAATTACAAATAATTTAAACTTAAAAGCTAAGGCCCAAAAATCCCATTATTTTGATTTATATTAGTAATTTGAAGGTAACGTCATGTGACCTTCAACCTTAAATATTTCACAATAAACATTGAAATGTTATGTAATGATTTGTGATAGAATGGCGACCCAAAAATAAATTTCTATTTGACAGCGATTTTACTTCCCAAGGGTTTGATGGTTGATTTTATTACAATTTCAACTTTCTATTGACTTTCTTTATATTTTTCGTTATTTTTTTAGATATTGATTTAGCCACCCTAAACAAGCTTGCTCAAGCATTTGTACTAGTGTATCCATTTTTTTTTTTAAATCGTTTATAATTAATAAGTGCACCTTCATCCTAATTTTACAATTGTTAACACATATTTACACGTTACACGAAAAGTTTCTGTTGTAAGCATTGTCACACATTAGTTACAGTTCAAGTTAAGCCACAATTTTTTTTATTAGTTAGTGGGAGTTTTGGAGACTGTTATCCAAAATTATTGTCTTAATGTTTAAGAAAAAAAACATTGAATTACAACTAAGAATAATATTTTTGTGCAGTAAGAAAAAATATTAGTGATCCAAAAAAATATAAATTGAACAATCAGCCAGCTGCTACCATACGCAAAAAAATACAGTTAATCTCTAGGACAGTGTTGTCATTCTGGAAGTCCGCTCCTCATAAGAAAAAAAAACAATAATAGTAATGCTTTGCACAGAGGCACAAACAAGTGAGTGACTTTTAAATTTACCACTTAATCCACACATTCCATAATTTATTTACATTTATTAATAAAATATTCTGTGTTTCTTTCTCATGTTTTTCATAGAATTCTAAAGAAAAACTGTAGACTTGACTTTGAGGGAGGAGACAGACCTTAAAAAAGAGGATGCTACAAGGAGTTCACGGGTAAGAATTATCAATACATGTTTACTTCAAAATAATTTTTATTAAACCGGCATGGAGTGCTGCTCATAAAGAAGGTTTTTAATGTAACTTTCAATTTTTAAACTTTGTAAAATAATATAAGTATCACAAGTTTGAGTCATAAAATTAAGTTATATAATAAAGTTCTATCTATGTTTCAGGTCAGGAAACATTGTGTAGATTCAGATAAATTGCATCCAAAATGGATTCGTGCATTTGATCAATTGCTTGCCTCTGATCTCTGTTGACACGGGCTAATGCCCTGTCTATGTGTCTATGGACATCTTTTCTCATATTGTTGACCGCTTTTGTTAATTTTTTTGTTGCCAGTAAATTTTCCAGAAGTAATTCTTCCGTCCGGCTATACCGATGTTGTTCTTCCAGTTGAGGTGCTTGAGTCTGGGCTGTCTGCTCATCCACAATGGGGGCATGGTCTTCTGTTGATGTTTGGTCAACGATGACAGATGACGATGGTGAAAAGCATGTTGCTTGAATATTTACAACAGGACTTCCCTCTACACAAAGAACAGGTGAATGCAGTTGACTGCTATGGCTTCCACCTGCAGAAATGCCGCGTAGTTCTGAAATCGATGAAACAGTAATCAAATATTATTTTGTTGTATGAAAACCAATGTATTTGTCGACATGTTGTACAGACATAGAAAGACTCTCGCTAAAATATTTCTTCCATAATATCTAAGAAAAATACAGCAACAGACTATCCACAAACTTTTATTATACATTATTCGCTCAAATATATTTTAATATCCAGGATGGACCGATTTTATCTCTCTGTCAAATCTAAATAAAAGTTATATTCAATTAAAGGGATACTAACCCCACATCTTTTCTTTCATGATTATGATAGAACATGCAATTTTAAGCCACTTTCTAATTTACTCCTATTATTATCAATTTTTCTTTGTTCTCATGTTATCTTGATTTGAAAAAGCATTAATAAAAGGTTAGGAGCCGGACCATTTTTAGTTCAGCACCTTGGTAGAGCTTGCTGATTGGTTTGCTACATTTAGCCACAAATCAGAAAGTGCTACCCAGGTGCTGAACAATAAATGGTCCGGCTCTAAAGCTTACAGTACTGCTTTTTCAAATCAAGATAGCATGAGAACAAAGACAAATTGATAGTAGGAGTAAATTAGAAAGGTGCTTAAAATCTCATGCTCTATCTGAATCATGAAATAATTTTTTTTTATTTAGTATCCCTTTAATAAATTTATTTGTAGAAAAATTGCGTTATAAATCATTTGTAGCTGATTATTTTTGATATAGTAAAGGCTTAATTACATAAAATGTCAAGATAATTTTTGCCTGTCTTGTTTGTTTACATTTTCAGTTTGTTATAACTTACGTGGAGGAGTAGTGGGCATCTCTCCACTTCCGAAGGCTGCTACTGGTGGGATCCGAATCCGAGTTACTAACACTGTTAAATATAGAATAAAATCAGCACAAGCCAAGGTATACTAAATTATAGATAATAAGTTTGTGTGAATACATCAATATTTATTTTGAATATTAAATTTTTTTTTAAAAATGGTAAAGCATTAAAAAAAAAATATTTAATGAAAAGGTGAATAGTGTGCCATACATTTAGCAGAGAATGGTCAGCTGATAGTCGCAACAAGTGGATGGCCGGCAGAATCCTTATCAGGCTGATGAAAGTCATTATATTAAAATCGCGATACAATGGATAATTAAACAAATATTTGACTTTCAATATTTTGAAAGAGCAGGAAATATAAAGCAGCATTATAAATGTATAGTCCTATCATAAAATTTGTTTTGTTGTCTTCTTATTATTGTTATTTTATAAATCAAGAATGTAAGCAAGCACTATGCCACTATGCATGGGTTGGAAAGAAAAAAAAAAAAAACGGGGACCAGGCTTACATTATTGCTTTCTAAAACAAAGATAATATTAGAAAACAAAGAAAAATTGATTATCAGATACTGTAATTAAGTAGGTTCATTTGCTGTTCTAGCAGATTCTAGTATGAAATCATGAAAGAAAAATGTTTGGTTCATTATATCTTGAAGCACAACACTTGATCATGGAAAGTAACTTTCCAAGAAAAAGGTAACAGGGCTAGTGAACTGGGACAGGATACATTTTGAATGTAATACTCTGTGAGAAAAATTGAATCTTCAATACATCTTTTTTTTTTCTAAAACCTATGTTTGTATTTCTTATTTAGGTACTTACCAGAACTAGGCTGAGGCCTGCTTGGGGCTGATGATCGCCCTGCAGATTTTTTTCGGTGATCTGGAAAACATCAAGGATAAGAGACAGGTAAGTGTAACACGTGTATTAGTGAACAATAGTTATTAGTGATGGGCTAGGGAACTGGGACAGGGTACTACTATTTCAATGTAATACTCTGGGAGTAGAAATCTAATCTTCAATCCATTTTTTTTATTCTACAACCTACTTTGTATTACTTATTTAGATACTTACCAGAACTAGGCTGATCAGTGCTTGGGGCTGATGATCGCCCTGCAGATTTTTTTCGGTGATCTGGAAAACATCAAGGATAAGAGACAGGTAAGTCTAACACGTGTATTAGTGAACAATAGTTATTAGTGATGGGCTAGGGAACTGGGACAGGGTACTACTATTTGAATGTAATACTCTGGGAGTAGAAATCTAATCTTCAATCCATTTTTTTTATTCTAAAACCTACTTTGTATTCCTTATTTAGATACTTACCAGAACTAGGCTGATCAGTGCTTGGGGCTGATGATCGCCCTGCAGATTTTTTTCGGTGATCTGGAAAACATCAAGGATAAGAGACAGGTAAGTCTAACATGTGTATTAGTGAACAATAGTTATTAGTGATGGGCTAGGGAACTGGGACAGGGTACTACTATTTGAATGTAATACTCTGGGAGTAGAAATCTAATCTTCAATCCATTTTTTTTATTCTAAAACCTACTTTGTATTCCTTATTTAGGTACTTACCAGAACTTGGCTGAGACGTGCTTGGGGCTGATGATCGGCCTGCAGAGTATTTTCGTTGATCTGGAAAACATCAAGGATAAGAGACAGGTAAGTCTAACACGTGTATTAGTGGACAAAAGTTGTTAGTGATGAGTGAATCATAATGTAAAAAAAAACCTATACAGGCCAGGTAGTGAAATATATATAGAAAATATTGTCAACAGACCCTAATAGGCATTTAATGTCATGGTCGATTTTTTATATTTTAAATATTTGAAGTCACATTACAGAAAAAAGGATGCAAAGGCCACAGCGTATAAAATTCAGGTATTGGTGAGGTAGGGAAAGAAAAAAAAAAGGGCCTTGGGAGGGAAAGAGAAGAAAGATGACATGAGGAAAAAGGATATAGAGGAACAACAAATGAAGGGGCATAGGGGAGTGAGGGGAACACAAAAGAAGGGCCATGGTGAGGGAGAAGGATGATATATATATATATAATTATTATTTATATAGCGCCTTTCTCACAGTGGTACTCAAAGTCTTGAAGGTCATTTTCAGCGCTCGCTCTCAAAATTTAAAAAAATCGGCAGTTGGATAGTTATAGTTGTTACTTATTATTAAGAAATGTAATGGTACTCATTTGAGCGACATCAGAAGGATTAAGGGCTGAGTTGGCCCTGCTGGGATTTGAACATTTGTATCTTTGAACAGGCTTTTGTAGTCATGGCATTTTGACAATCAAGCTACCTCACCAGACTTATAAAAAGTGTGATTTTGATTCTCTCATATACAACTATGCCAGATGCATTCATATTCCATCTTTCACATTCACAATTCACATACACAAGAAATGTATGTGGATGATGGAAATTGAGTTTTGAAATATGTTTATGTAACTATATATGCTGCCTAGAATGCAACTCCTGTCATACATGATTTTTTGGCCTTACAGATATGGGTCTTTCTTTATTTGTTTAAAAAAAAAAAAAAAAAAGGGAAATTGTAATAGCTAAAGGATAAATCGATTGTCTTGTATTCCACTTTATTCCATTTTTTTTTTGGTTTTTATTTCCACACCCATGCAAAGTAATCAAAGTAATCGTATATTTAATTTTTACTCACCAGCTCTCTTTTCCCTGACAGATTCGTCTCTCCTACTTGAGCTTCCTTCTCCAGTGACACTTCCTTCTCCAGTGACAACAGCCTCTTCAAGAAGCTTGTCCCGCATCTCCATCTCCCAACTGTTAAAACGCACTCTCTTTGTGGAGTGCATCAATGACATTTTCTTTTTTACAATGGCGCTGCAATCATAATACCTATAAATAAAATAAAAACATATTTTTGGTTATTGATAAACTATACTGACTTTATTTGAAAATAAGGATTTCTTACATTTTGCATCAGATACATCCAAAGAATACCAGCGGAGCTATTGGAAATGAATGACAGTGCCTGACCTTTACCACGGATTTTTTTTGTTGTAAAAAGTTATATTATAGAGATGAATAGATTAATAGAAATATATATATATAAATTCACAGGTTATTGTTGTTTTATATGAATGTAAAATTTAGTTATGTAACAAATAAATTGGTTTTTTTTTTGGTAAAGTTAGTACAGTAGTCTTTGCTTATCTGTTATACATTGAAATGGACTATAAAGTGAAAATAAAGTTTTCTGATTCTGAATCAGCTAGATCTGAATCAGATAATTGGAAAGTTAAGGGGACATGAAAAGAAAACAAAATATTTTGCCTGATTCAGATAGAGGATATCATTTTCCAAACATTTAGCATTTACTTTGATTTTCTAATTAATTTCATTCTCTTGGTATCATTTATTGAAGGAGCAGCAATGCACGAATAATTTCTAACAAAACACCTGGTTGAGCCAATCAAAATTGAAATATATGTATATGCACTGTGCAGCCACCAATCAACAGCGAGAAAATAGCTTCTCTGCTGCTCCAAAGCTTGCCTAGAAAAAACATTTCAACAAATGATAAGAGAAGGAAGATAATCAAATAATATACGTTATTTTGAAAGTTATTTAATTAAAATTTTATTATCTATATGAATCGTGGAAGAAACATTGATTCATGTCCTTTTAAATATATACATTTAATAATTTACTTCATTTATATACATTTAATTTACAGTATTTTTATGTAATAACTTCCTGAGCATGTGCAGAAGCTCACAGGGTATACATATAGGGCATATTTATCAAGGTCTGGCGGACCTGATCCGACATAGCGGATCAGGTCCGACAGACCTCACTGAATACGGCGAGCAATACGCTCGACCTATTCAGCATTGCACCAGCAGCTCACAAGAGCCGCTGGTGCAACGCCGCCCCCTGCATACTCGCGGACTATAGGACGCCAGTAGGGGGGTGTTAATCAACTCGATCGGGTTGTGTTGTTGCGAGTTTTGTCCGCCTGCTCAGAGCAGGCAGACAGGTTATGGAGCAGCGGTCTTTGTGACCGCTGCTTCATAACTGCTGTTTCTGGTGAGCCTGCAGGCTCGCCAGAAACACGGGGCATCAAGCTCCATTCGGAGCTTGATACAACATATGCCCCATAGTCTGTGATTGGATGATATCTGTCACATATACAGGTGACCATAAACAAATATAATTGGTATAAAAATAATTGTATACATTTTAATGAAGTGTTAGAATTGCATTGTATTTTTATTAGCTATAGCTACTTCTTAATTATGTTATTTATTAAACAGCATGAGCGGTCCTTTAACAATAAGATATTTATATTATAAGGACAGGTATGTTTAGCTGATGCTGTCATGCACATACTAGAGAGTGAGACTGCAGCATGAGCGGTCCTCTAACAATAAGATATTTATATTATAAGGACAGGTGTGTTTGGCTGATGCAGTCATGCACATACTAGAGAGTGAGACTGCAGCATGAGAAAAACATACCTGGACTTAAAAAATAATACAACCAACGCTGAATGTGCAGTGGAGAGTATAGAAAACTGCACGAGAAAAGCATGAGGACGGTGCTACTCAAAGTGAATTTGATAATAAATTGATAAGTATATTTTTTTTTATAAATGAATATTTAAAGGCACACTGAAGACAAATTTTTTATTTCAAGATTCGGATAGAGCATAGAATTTTAATAAAATGCAATACTATTATTTTTTTTTATTAATATTTAGTCAGTCTCCTTGGAGCTTGATTTGAAAAAGAAGGAATGTAAATAATTGTAAAGCTTAAAGGGACATGAAAGCCAATTTTTTTATTTCTTAATTTAGAAAGAGAATGTCATTTTAAACAACTTTCTAATTTACTTCTATTATCTAATTTTCTTCATTCTCTTGATATCACTTGCTGAAAAGCAGATCTAGATATGTTCAGTAGCTGCTGATTGGTTGCTGCACCTAAAGGCCTTGTGTGATTGGCTCACACATGTGCATTGCTATTTATTCAACAAAGGATATCTTAAGAATTTAGCAAATTAGATAATAGAAGTAAATTGGAAAGTTGTTTAAAATTGCATGCCCTATCTGAATCATGAAAGTTTAATTTTAACTAGACTGTCCCTTTAAGAAATGGAACAATTTTTGGTTCAGCATCTTGGATAGCGATTGCTGATTGGTGGCAACATTTAGCCAACAATCATCAAGCAGTACCCAGGTACTGACCCAAGGATGGGCTGGCTCATAGGCTTACATTCATTCTTTTTCCAATAAAGAGATAGTTACCAAGGGGTTAATTTATCAAGCTCGATACGGGGCTTCATGCCCCTGAGGCTCGCAGGAAAAGTTATGAAGCAGCTGTCATTTATCGATGTGCGGCGGACATGATACGCTACATCGTATCATTTCCCCTCGCACATTAATACATTGACCCCCAAGAGAACACAGAAAATTTGATAATAGGAGTAAATTAGAAAGTTGATAAAAATAAATATTGATGCTCTATCGGAATCGTGAAATAAATAATTTTGGTTAAGTGTCCCTTTAAGTTTGAATCTGACTTTGTGCCCCATAAAGTGGATTAAAGTTTATCCCTTGCCTTTATTTATAAATCATGAGAAGTAAAATATATATAATCCAAAAAAAGAATATATTTGGTATTTTTTGGGCAAAGTTTCCATCTTTAATTCTGTAAATATTATAAAAAAGGCCTTAAATGGATAATTAATAAAATAGTAAACACAAACATTTTATTTCAAGATAGAGATGAAAATTTAAACAATTATATAATTTAATAGTAAGTCATTATTTCTTCATTCACATGGAATCTTTATTTGAAAGCAGGAATGAGCATTTTTTAGGTGCAGAATTGGTTTAATAAATGTTGCCAGTTGCCACCAATCTCAAAAGCTCGCCAGGGGGTACTAAAACAAAAAATGGGACGGCTATGTCCTGTCCTTAAATTATCAAGCTACAATTTCAAATAAAGATAAGAGAAAAAAGACTAATTAATAATAAAATAGGAGTCATTAGAAAGTTGATTAACAAATAAATGCTCTAGCAGAATCATGAAATATATTTTCAGAGTTTACTATCCCTGGCTTTAAGCTTGACTTACATTCCTGCTTTTTCAAATAAAGATGCCATGACAATGAAAAATAATATTAAATTGAATGTATTTCTTTAGTTTACACATTTTGGCCTGTGTAGTATGTACACACAGGCTAACTAGAGTTAGTTTATTTTTACTATAAAAGAAAATTGATTTTGAAAACTTACCGGTGCTTGACACAGGCGGCTGTACGCTCCACTCCCCCAACTGCGAAGACAGCATCGCAAACAGTGTCCCATGCCGCTTGCTTGGCCGACGAGGAAACACTTGATGAAAATAAAATGTGCCTGACTTTGAGCACAGCTGACACTAGGCACCAATTTTCATCGGCTGTAAAAATTGGCCCTCTGTGCCTTGGTGATGTGGCAGCACGCTCTTCAATAGCATCAGACTCAGAGGAACTTGTTGTAAGTGGCCTCCTCCGCTTACTAATATGTTTTTTGGCACTGGTGTGCTCACCATGCCTCTCCTTGTCCCTACCTAGCCTAGTAGTACTAGTACTACCAACTAGGTCCCTAAAGTTTAACTGCCTAATCCTATCCCTATGATGAATCCCACGCCTAGATTCCTTACCTCTATCACTATCCCTATTACCTTCTCCACGGTCCCTATCCATACCTCTAGTACTACTCTCCCTAGCTACACTGTCGCTATCTCTAATGTCCCCCCTATCACCTCCATGAACAATAGCAATTTCAGACATTCTTTCTCTCCAACAACCTGCTCTCTGTCTTCAGTCTTCAACTCACAAAAAAATTTAAGAATAAGATATGTTACATGGGTGTGGCTATAGTGTGCAGACTGCAGGAGTGATGCAAGCATAATTAGGCTGCATGATTGGCTGCACACTGCACACACAGTATAAATAATTAATTATAAAGATAGTGTTTAAAAACTTTAAAATAAAATAAATGACATATTACAAATACATTTATTATTGTTAATATATTACAGTCATTTAAAAGTGGAATACAATATACATTTCATTTAGGAATAATATTTGATATGATTAAATAATATCAAATCGATTAGAAAAACAAATCGAATGTATCAGAAATAATCGAACCGTATCGTATACGAAATTACAAAACGTCAGAAATTAATATTCGGACCGAATTTAAATTTGGAACGAAATTACGTATTGGTCCGAAATTACGTATCGGACCGAAATTACGTATCGGTCCGAAATTCGAATTGCGGTTACGAATGCATCCGAAAGAACGAATTAACGAAACTACGAACGGTACCGAAACGAATAAGAAGGCATTACCGAATTGATTTGACCGAACTGAGCCGAAAAAATAAAAAAACGAATCGAAACGAAACGAAACAGATTTTTAGACCGCGCACATGTCTAGGAGCAACAATAAGAGCCGGTGCAGATGGCGCAGGTAGGAGACCTGGCTGCCTTGATGTTGCTACGTTCCCTGGTGCCGGGGTTAGGGGAGGTGGGGAAGATATGGTTCAGGCTGGGAATGATAGGGGGAGGTCTAGTAAAGTCTTGTCCTACATGGCCGGGAAATGCTCACACCTAAGGTTCTGTCAGGGGCAGACCTTAGGTGGTTTACCCTCGTCCCCGGAACCGCTTAAGGAGAAACCTTTGGTCATGTACAATCTTGTTAGGATCAAGGAGGGCCACAAATGGAAAACAGCGTTTAACACCATGAGTGGGTATTATGAGTATATTGTAATGCCCTTTGGCCTATGTAATGCTCCTGCTGTTTTCCAGGAATTTATTAATATGTTGCAACAGTGTGTTGTGGTGTACTTAGACGACATCCTCATACACTCACCCACACTTGGGGCTCATCGTTCTGATGTTACACGGGTTCTTCAGAAACTATGTGAGAACGGCCTGTTTTGTAAACTCGATAAAAAAAAGTGAGTTCCATCAGACTCAAGCAACCTTCTTAGGTTATGTTATCTCCATTGCAGGGTTCTTCATGGATCCTGACAAGTTATCTGCAGTTCTGCAGTGCCCTCACCCAGTTGGTCTTTGGTCTATTCAACATTTTTTGGGGTTCGCCAATTACTATAGAAAGATTATTAAAAACTTTTCTTCCTTGGTCAAACCTATCACAGACATGACCTGTAAAGAGAATGATCCACTCCATTGGTCACCTACTGCCCTTAAGGCCTTTGATAGTCTTAAGACTGCCTTTGCTGCCACTCCAGTTCTGGCTCATCCTAACCCTGTCCTGCCGTTCATTCTTGAGGTCGATGCGTCTGAGACTGGAGTAGGTTCCCTCTTGTCTCAACGTCCTACGCCTGACGGTTCCTTGCATCTGTGTGGTTTCTTCTCTAAGAAATTGTCTCCAGCGGAGTGCAATTATGAAATTGGCGACAGAGAATTACTGGCTATAATTTTGGCACTCAAGGAATGGAGGCATCTTCTCGAGGATACTAGCGTGCCAGTGCTCATTCTTACTGACCACAAGAATTTAACTTATCTATCTGAAGCAAAATGTTTGTCGCCTCGACAGGCCAGATGGGCGCTATTTTTGTCTTGGTTTAATTATGTGGTTTCCTACCTGCCTGGTAGTAAGAATGTTAGGGCTGATGCCCTCTCTCGACAATTTTCGCCTCTGGCTTGTTCTAGACTCTGCTGTTTTCCTTGTTCCTGATTCCGGCTCATCTGACTATTTGCTTTGGCTCCCGACTCGGCTCATATGACTACCAGCTCTGGTTTTGACTCCTGGCTTGTTATTTGACTTGTGGACTTTTTATTATTTTTTGTTATTAATAAAGGTGTGATTATTTTTGCACTTCTCGTCTCAGTCTGATTCCTGGCACCCTGACATTACGCAAAGGCCATGAATCCTGATGGTGCTAATAATCTACCTTTACCTGCCATCATTTCCAGGATGGATGAACAGGATCACCGCTTGGATCAATTTGCACTAGCCCTGCAAACCTTGATGACACACACTGCACATTTGGACCAAAGTGTCCCACAAGTTATGGCTGCTCCTGTTTCCGCTGCTTCAACAAGTCCTACCAGGAGCATGTCCGGTTCTGCAACTCTACCTCAGCGATATGGAGGCGATCCTATTCAGTGCAGAGGGTTTTTGAACCAGGTGGGCATTTACTTTGAGATGTTACCTCAGGCGTTTCCCTCTGACAGAGCTAAGGTGGGATTTCTCATCTCATTACTCTCTGACACAGCTCTTACCTGGGCTAATCCCTTGTGGGAGACTAATAAACTTGTGATTTCAAATTACCCTGAATTTGTGGCCTCCTTTTGAAGGGTATTGGATGTTCCAGCTCGCTCCACCTCTGCTGCTAAACGACTCATGTCCATTCAGCAAGGTACAAGATCTGTTGCTCAGTATGCTATTGAGTTCCGTACGCTTGCCGCAGAGGTTGGTTGGAACAATGAAGCGCTTGTTGCTGCCTTCTTTCATGGGCTCTCTGATGCAATTAAAGACAAAGTTGCTGCCAGAGATTTACCAGAAGATCTTGAGGCATTGGTGTCTTTTTTGATCCTAATTGACACCAAACTCAGAGAGAGGCCCTCTTTCAAGGAGCGCTTGCGGAAGCCTCCTGTACTGTTGTCTCCTACTTGTTCGTTCCCACCCATGCCTCCCTCTCCTCCCATGCCTCCTGGTCTTGAGTCACCAGGTACTGCTGAGCCGATGCAGTTGGGATTCATGTGTCTCACCATGGCGGAGAGGGCCTTTAGGAGGAGGGAGGGGCTCTGCCTCTATTGTGGGTTGCAGGGCCACCTTTTAAAGTCTTGTCCTACACTGCCGGGAAACGCTCACACCTAAGGTTCTGTCAGGGGCAGACCTTGGGTGGTTTACCCTTGTCCCCGGAACCGCTTAAGGAGAAACCTTTGGTCATGGTTTTCCTTTCCTGGGTGGAATCCTCCATAGTCACCCGGGTTCTTGTTGACTCACTGCGGGCTATTTCATTGACATTGCCTCCTTACCGGTCTTACGATTGTGCCATTCCTCCTCGGGGCCAGGTGTACCCTCTGTCTGTTGCAAAGAATTGTGCTTCTGAGGAGTATGTTGCTGATGCTCTGTCACGGGGGATCATCTGCAAATCCTGCTCTCCTGCAGGGGCTGGCTTCTTCTTTGTGAAGAAAAAGGGTGGCGAGTTAAGACCATGCATCGATTATAGGTGTCTTAATCGTCTTACTATTAAGAATGCTTACCCTATTCCACTCATTACAGAACTCTTTGACCGCCTCAAGGGAGCTACGGTCTTTACTAAACTTGATTTGAGAGGAGCGTACAATCTTGTTAGGATCAAGGAGGGCCACAAATAGAAAACAGCATTTAACACCATGAGCGGGCATTATGAGTATCTTGTAATGCCCTTTGGCCTATGTAATGCTCCTGCTGTTTTCCAGGAATTTATTAATATATTGCAACAGTGTGTTGTGGTGTACTTAGACGACATCCTCATACACTCACCCACATTTGAGGCTCATCGTTCTGATGTTACACGGGTTCTTCAGAAACTATGTGAGAATGGCCTGTTTTGTAAACTTGAGAAAAGTGAGTTCCATCAGACTCAAGTAACCTTCTTAGGTTATGTTATCTACATTGCAGGGTTCTTCATGGATCCTGACAAGTTATCTGCAGTTCTGCAGTGACCTCGCCCAGTTGGTCTTTGGTCTATTCAACATTTTTTGGGGTTCGCCAATTACTATAGAAAGATTATTAAAAACTTTTCTTCCTTGGTCAAACCTATCACAGACATGTAAAGAGAATGATCCACTCCATTGGTCACCTACTGCCCTTAAGGCCTTTGATAGTCTTAAGACTGCCTTTGCTGCCACTCCAGTTCTGGCTCATCCTAACCCTGTCCTGCCTTTCATTCTTAAGGTTGATGCGTCTGAGACTGGAGTAGGTGCCCTCTTGTCTCAACGTCCTACACCTGATGGTTCCTTGCATCTGTGTGGTTTCTTCTCTAAGAAATTGTCTCCAACAGAGTGCAATTATGAAATTGGCGACAGAGAATTACTGGCTATAATTTTGGCACTCAAGGATGGAGGCATCTTCTCGAAGATTCTAGCGTGCCAGTGCTCATTCTTACTGACCACAAGAATTTAACTTATCTATCTGAAGCAAAACGTTTGTCGCCTCGACAGGCCAGATGGGTGCTATTTTTGTCTTTGTTTAATTATGTGGTTTCCTACCTGCCTAGTAGTAAGAATGTTAGGGCTGATGCCCTCTCTCAACAATTTTTGCCTCTGTCCAAGGAGGAGTCTGTACCTACTCCTGTTATACCTCCTGACCATATTTTAGCTACCATACATACTAATTTGACTTTTCCCTTGGGGGAGGAGATCCTGGCTGCACAAACCAATGCACCTCCTGAGAAACCTAGTGGTAAGTGTTTTGTTCCTGAGAATCTTCTAACTAAACTTTTGCACACTTACCACTATCCTAAACCCGCAGGTCACCCAGGCAAGAACCAAATGATTTGGTCTGTCACTCGACAATTCTGGTGGCCAGGTCTTCGTTCTGATGTTGCTGTGTATGTTGCCTCCTGCTCAGTTTGTGCACAGAATAAGACTCCTCAACGTCTTCCTGTGGGTCTTCTTCAACCTATTGCTAATGGTGAGCGTCCTTGGACACATCTTTCCATGAACTTCATTGTTGAGCTCCCTGTTTCCAATGGCAATACTGTTATCCTTATGGTGGTTGACCATTTTTCTAAAATGTTACATTGCATTCCCTTGATGAAGTTGCCTACTGCTCAGGAGCTTGCTTCAATTTTTCCCTGGGAGGTCTTCCATTTACATGGGTTACCCAAGGAGATAGTGTCGGACCAGGGTAGCCAGTTTGTCTCCAGATTTTGGCGTTCCTTTTGTGCTCAAATGGAGATCCATCTTTCCTTCTCGGCATATCACCCTCAATCCAATGGGGCTGCGGAACTGTCTAATCAAGCTCTGGAACAGTTCCTCCATTGCTATGCCTCAGATCACCACAATAATTGGTCTAAACTGTTACCTTGGGCAGAGTTTGCTCGTAATAGTGCTATTAATGCTTCCTTCAATTTATCCTCGTTCATGGCGAATTATGGGTTTCAACCATCCCTGTTGCCCGATTCATTCATGTCTCAGGGTATTCCGGCTTTGGAGGAGCATCTCCGGCAACTCTGTTCCACGTGGGTGCAGATTCAGGATTGCCTTCATCATTCTATGCAGCGCCAAAAGTTCCAGGCTGATCGTAGGCATCTGCCCGCGCCTTCCTACCAGGTTGGTGAGAGAGTTTGGCTGTCCTCCTGCAACTTGAACCTTCGTGTGCCTTCCAATAAACTGGCTCCGCTTTATTTTGGTCCTTTTTGAATACTCCGAAGGGTCAATCCTGTGGCCTACGCTCTTGACCTTCCTCTTGCAATGCACATCTCCAATATTTTTCATGTCTCCATTGGTTTGTTTTTGGTTTACCACTGTGTTGCCTCATCCCTGTTCTATCTTTGTTGACAACCATGAGGAGTATGAGGTCAGCAGCATTATTGACTCTCGTATGTCCAGGGGCCGTGTACAGTATTTGGTTAACTGGAGGGGCTACGGTCCAGAGGAGCGTTCTTGGGTTTCCTCCTCTGATGTTCATGCTCCCGCCCTCCTCCGTGCCTTCCATGCCCATTTCCTCAATAAGCCTTTTATCCTCCCGCGGGGAGGGGTCATTGAGGTGAGGGTACTCTCAGGGATTTTTCCCTGTTTTATTTGCCATGTGCTGCTGGCAGCCATTTTACTCACCTCTCTTGCTGACTATGGTGCATATTGTGGGGGATGCACTTCCTTTTATGGCCAGACTGGTGTGCATCATCTGTGTGAGACAGGATGCAGTCTCAGAATTGTGATGTCATCACCTATTATTTAAAGGGCCTCTGTTCAGTATGCTTTGCCTTTGCATTGTCTCAGACCTGTTTGTGAGAGTTCCTGTGTATTACCTGACTGTCTGACGTCCTTCCTGGTTCCAGATCCCTGGCTTGTTCCTGACTCTGCTGTTTTCCTTGTTCCTGATTCCGGCTCGACTGACTATTCGCTTTTGCTCCTGACTCGGCTCGTCTAACTACCAGCTCTGGTTTTGACTCCTGGCTTGTTATTTGACTTGTGGACTTTTTATTATTTTTTTGTTATTAATAAAGGTGCGATTATTTTTGCACTTCTTGTCTCAGTCTGATTCCTGGAACCCTAACATCCCCCTTTGCAGAGGTCGGCTCCTGCCTTGTCAAGGCAGGTAAGGGAGGCCAGGAGCAATGTCGGGGTGGAACGGTGAAGGGAGAGATCCCGGTCACCTCAGAGACACTTCTGAGAGTGGGAGGGTCACATGTTGCCCACATGGGGCAGGCTGGAGGCTCGGGCAGACAATAGTATGAGGAGAGAGAGATTTAGTTTGGCTAGTGGGAGGAGGCAAGGAGAGGGGAACTTCCAGAGGTGCGAATGCTACAGTAACAGAGACAGATTCAAGGCCAGCAGGTAAGGCAGCGGGGCCTTCGCTGAAGGAGGGGGTAATAGTCAAGTGGAAAGGGGGGGGGGGTGCATGAGTTGGTGCTAAAAGCGTTAAAGGAGTTGGTATCTCCTATGTCATATTGTGATCGATCATATGTATCGGATCAATCACAATATGTCTCCATTTCTGACAGCGACTCCCTCCCTCTGCCAGTCACATGTGGTGTACCCCAAGGTTCCATTCTCGGCCCTCTACTATTCACATTATTTATAAATGATCTGCCTAATGTCTGCAAATCCTCAACTGTACACATGTACGCAGATGACACGGTAATCTATGCAAACAATTGAGATTTGCCGCAGCTTGAAGCATTGCTCCAAGACCAGTTCACAGAGGTAGAAAAGTGGATCTAAAAAAACAAACTCTTCCTAAAAACTGACAAAACTGTCACAATGATCTTTGGAATGAGACCTAAATTACACAAATTACAAAATTCCCATCTTCGCATCAAAACAAAATCCAATTGCACGCTGACCGCAGTCCACTCTTTTAATACTTAGGTATGTTGTTAGACCCCAATCTATCTTTTGGCCTCCACATCGAAAAATGGGCATCTAAACATTATCTAAAACTAAGTGCCCTGTACAGAAAACAAATCCTGCCTCAGTCCTACAGTAAAGGAAAAGATTGTACAGCAAATGCTGATGCCTATCATGGATTACAGGGACGTAGTATATGCACCTGCACCGCAAACTCACCTTAATAAACTTAATAAATTGTACAACTCGTTCTGCTGCTTTGTGCTACAATGTAATTACAGGACCCACCATTGTGACATGCTAAAAGAACTAAACTGGCTGTCGCTGGAATCCAGACGCACCCTCCATCTTTCCTGCCTTGCGTTTAATAGCCTTTCTGGGAAGCTCCCACCCTACCTGAGCAGAATGCTTTCCCCTGCTATTCCCACCTCCTATAACCTCCGATCCAATAACAGCACATTATTTAGCTTGCCTCAATACAAAAAGAAAGCAGCTCGATCATCCTTTTCCAACAGAGCACCACAATTATGGAATGACCGCCCTCACACTTTAAAAACTTCCCCAAGCCTAATATCTTTTAAGAGATACCTCTCTACATATCTCAAAACAGAATGTGCCTGTCATGGTTGATTACATATTTCCTACCAGTTCTATGTTAAATGTTTGCATATATTTGGCTAGATTACGAGTCTTGCGTTAGGCTTAAAAAGCAGCGCTGGCCGGTCCCAACGCTGCTTTTTAATGCCCGCTGGTATTACGAGTCTTGCAGGTACAGGTGTACCGCTCACTTTTTTGGCGAGACTTGTAAATACCGCAAATCCACTTACGTATATTGTGTATCCTCTTTTTTCAATGGGACTTGCATAGTGCCGGTATTACAAGTCTGACAAAAAGTGAGCGGTAGACCCTCTCCTGTCAAGACTGGTACTGCATTTAAAAGTCATTAGTTAAGAGATTTACACTACAACGCCGTAGCATAAAACTCTTAACTAAAGTGCTAAAAAGTACACTAACACCCATAAACTACTTATTAACCCCTAAACCGAGGCCCTCCCGCATCGTAAACACTAACATAAATATTTTAACCCCTAATCTGCCGAACCAGACATTGCCGCCACTATAATAAACATATTAACCCCTAAACCGCCGCACTCCCGCATCGCAAACACTAGTTAAATATTATTAACCCCTAATCTGCCTGCCCTAACATCGCCGCCACCTACCTACATTTATTAACCCCTAATCTGCCGCCCCTAACTTCGCTGCCACTATAATAAAGTTATTAACCCCTAAACCTAAGTCTAACCCTAACCCTAACCTCACCTAACTTAAATATAATTTAAATAAATCTAAATAAAATTACTACAATTAACTAAATAATTCCTATTTAAAACTAAATACTTACCTGTAAAATAAACCCTAAGCTAGCTACAATATAGCTAATAATTAAATTGTAGCTAGTTTAGGGTTTATTTTTATTTTACAGGCAAATTTGTATTTATTTTAACTAGGTACAATAGTTATTAAATAGTTATTAACTATTTAATAACTACGTAGTTAAAATAAAGACAAATTTACCTGTAAAATAAAACCTAACCTAAGTTACAATTACACCTAACACTACACTACAATTAAATTCATTACCTTATTTAGATTTATATAAATTATATTTAAGTTAGGGGGGTTAGGGTTAGGGTTAGACTTAGGTTTAGGGGTTAATATGTTTATTATAGTGGTGGTGACATTGGGGGCAGCAGATTAGGGGTTAATAAATGTAGTTAAGTTGCGGCGACATTGGGGGCTGCAGATTAGGGGTTAATAAATATAATGTAGGTGTTGGCGATGTTGGGGGCAGCAGATTAGGGGTTCATAAGTATAATGGTGGTGGTGGCGGTGTCCGGAGCGATAGATTAGGGTTTAATAATATAATGTAGGTGTCAGCGATGTTGGGGGCGGCAGATTAGGGGTTAATAAGTGTAAGATTAGGGGTGTTTAGACTCAAGGTTCATATTAGGGTGTTAGGTGTAGACATAAATGTATTTTCCCCATAGGAATCAATGGGGCTGCGTTAGGAGCTTTACGCTGCTTTTTGCAGGTGTTAGTTTTTTTTCAGCTGGCTCTCCCCGTTGATTCCTATGGGGAAATCGTGCACGAGCACGTTTAGCAAGCTCACCACTAACGTAAGCAGCGCTAGTATTGAGGTGAGATGTGGAGCTAAATTTTGCTCTACGCTCACTTTTTTGCGGTTAACGCTGTCTGTAAGTGAGCGGTGAGCATAAACTGCTTGTGTATCCTTCCTAGTAAAATATTTTATAAATAAATCTCAGTTAGAAGGAAAAAGGGTTGGTTGGAGCAGCTGGGGCATGGGTCCCAGCTGAGGGAAGTAGGGCAGAGATGCCATTGGTAGGAGGTGGGAAGGCCTCCGTGATGATGGAGAAAGGGACAGTAGTCCCAGCTTCAGCTGGGGAGGTGTTGAAAGTGGCGGATCAGGCCCTTAGGAGGCCATGTTTATGCTCGGTGGGTCCGTTAGGAATTCACTTGAGCAAGGAGGTAATGGAGAAGATATGGAAGAGGGAGATTGTGGGGATTTTCTCATTGCTTCCTCTGGATCATTTTATTGAGGTGAAGGAGGACCATAAAGTAGAGCAGGGAAAGAAGGAAGAGGAAGAGAGGAAAAAAAGATGGAGAAAGTTGCCAAAAATGTTTGCTAACTGGTCCAAGGCCTTTTCTATATTAGCCAGTGCGATTGGGGAAAAATTTCCAGAACATTGCTCTGTTATTTTGCACAGAGAACATACGGGGGAGTAGGATTGTGGCGTTACAATGAGCAGTTTCACCAGAGGATGGCAGTGGGCCTGGAGATGAGATGGGATGACCGCGAGATGGGGGTATGGTTGGATCTCATGACTCCATTAAGGGGACAGTCCTTTTGAAGCTTAGGGGCAGTAAGCAGTGGGGCACCATTAGTGGGTGAACCACAGTTGTGATCCAGAAGGGATTATGCTTCCAGTTTAATGAGGGAGTGTGCAAGTTTGGGTCCACCTGCAAATATAAACAGAGAGGGTGCTGTTGTGAACGCGGACGCCGGTGAGGGGTGAGGATAAAAGAGATGTTGCCTTGGCTAAGACGGTATGGTAAGAGACGGGGAAAGGCAGGGGATGCGGAACTGTTGATCTTGGGGTTTAGTTCAGGTTTTTGTATCCCCTTTAATGAATCAGAAGGGTCTGGGATTTCGGGTAATTTGAGGTCTGTGTTGCAATTTCCCCAGGTGGTAAAACCTAAATTGGAAAAGGAGGTGTCGTTGGGTAGGATGGCGGGTCCCTTCAAGGACCCACCTTTGCATAACCTCTGAGTTTCCCCTTTGGGTGTGGTCCCAAAGAAAGCAGCTGGGCAGTTTTGGATGATTCACCACCTCTCTTATCCAAAGAGGACATCAGTGAATGTTGGAATTGACCCGGCCCTAACGGCTGTTCCTTACGCATCATTTGACAAAGCGTTGAACATGGTTAGACGGGCAGGTAAGGTTGCCCTTTTGGCAAAAGTGGATAAGGAGGCAGCCTTTCGGCTGTTGCCAGTGCACCCGGTGTGTCACCATTTATTGGGATGCCATTTTCAAGGGGAATTCTTTGCTGCAGGAGAAGCTTGAGGATTTAAGGCTGGTTATTTCTGAGGCTCTGCAAAAAGGGAAGGTGACATTGAGGGAAGTGCAATCACTGCTTGGAAAGTTAAACTTTGCCTGTAGGGTAATACCGGTTGGTAGGGTTTTTGGGAGCTGCCTTTCACTGGCAACGGCTGGCCTGAGGGCTCTGCATCACAGGGTCCATATTTCCTAAGATATGAAGGATGACTTGAGGGTGTGGTTGAAATTTCTGGAGGAGTTAAATGGGCATTAATTTATTCAGGATGTGGCGGTGTCAAATGACGAGCTGCACCTGTATACGGACGCATCAGGTACAGACGTGTTTGTGGCCTATTTGAACGACAAGTGGTGTGCCGATTCCTGGCCAGTGAGCTGGAGAGAAGGTGGTTTAACCAGTAACTTAGTGTTCCTGGAGTTGTTTCCATTGGTGGTAGCTGTGAAGGAGGTTTTGGGGAAATGGAAGGTAGTATTTCACTCGGATAATCTGGGGGTGGTTTTGCTATTAACAAGTTGACAGCAAAGTCGGTCCCTGTGATACGGCTCCTTCGGGTATTTGTATTAGAATGTCTGAGGGGGAATGTCTTCTTTAGACCTGTGCATGTGCCTGGTAAGATGAACATAATTGCTGATTCTCATTCCCATTTGCAGTGGGAGATATTCAGATCTGTGGCTCTGGAGGTGGATGCAGAGGGGCTGGCTTGCCCGGGGAGTTGTGGTGGATGAACTTCCTAGAGGATTGAGAATAGCAAGGGGGCTTTAGCCCTTAATACATGGAAGGCATATGTACCGGTGTGGCTGAAATGGTTGACAGAATGTCTAGAGGTTATGGTAGTCTGTTGCCAAAAAGGAGATTGACTTGTTTGGTGGATTGGATTTAGGAAGGAAAAAGTTAGGATTGTCAAAATAGGTAATGAAGAGGCAGGTGGCGCATTAGCCTTTCTTTTCAAATTGTTAGGATGGGGTGATTTGACAAAATATTTTTTGGTCAAATTTGCGATACAGGGAATATGCAGTGGTCAGAGAACGGGGGACAAAAGGCATCCACTTGTCTTTTTGTTGTTAAAGAAAGTGGTGGTGGTGTTGTCAAAAGTTTGCAAATCAGAGTTTGAGGCCATAATGTTCCGGCAGCGTTTGTTTTAGCGTTCTTTGGTGCTTTTCAGATCCTGGAATTGGTAGGGACAAATAAGAAAGATGCAGGTGGTATCAGGGTGAGTGAGGTGGTGGTGTGTGAGTCAGAGCTGATGATTTGGTTAAGAAAATAAAAAATGGTTCAGGAGGGTAAAGGCCGGATAATTTGGCTGTTTGCAATTGGGGGTGGATGTTGTCTTGGCGGTCGTGTCGACCTGAGTGTGGTGGTCCGTTGTTGAGACATGAGGATGGCAACATGTTCTCTAAGTTCCAATTTAGGTCAGTGCTGTTTATGGCATTGACGGTAGTGGGGAGGGATCCAAGGGATTTTGGGTGCCATTCCTTCAGGATTGGGGCCGCAATAGAAGCGTATGAATCAGGTTTAGGTGGGAATGTGTTAAAGCATGTGGGGAGATGGAAGTCAGGGTGATTTAAGCAATATGTGATGCCAAATTTGAGATTATAGTATTTTGTGTTTCCCAGCAGGCCCGCTCCACTGTTGGATAGTGGGCCATTCATACATTTACGGGGCAAGGAAGGCAGCGGTGGTGAAGGATACAGAGATTCAGTTGAGCCTTCCGGGGGACCAGGTTTTAGTTCGATGGTTTAGGGCCGGGGGAAATTACCTTGGGTTTATGGCTCAGAAGGAGCTTGTTGATAGGATCAGGGGGATTTAGAAGGCTGAAGGAACTGTTTCGGCAATTGATGATAGTTTGGTCGGAGATAGAGACCAGGCTTGTTTGAAGGTCAGCTTGGGATGTCAGGATACTTGATGCATCTAGGAAAAAGGTTAATAGGACAATTTAGAGTTTTGTGGATCAGTTAGGGGTTTTTGGCATTTGCCATGTTGAATTTGAAGATGTTTCTTCGTTAAGGATGGTGTACATCTCAATGAGGTTGGGTTACACTTATTTAATTTCAATCTGAGCGAAGGGGTGCAAAAGGCCTTAGCCCGTTTGGGTGGGTCATGCTGTGGTTGGTGCTGGCCTTATGAGGCGAGTTCAAGACCAAGTTATACCTCCCCTGAAGACAGGGGAGAGCTTAGACATTGGTGGCGTGCCTGGCAGTAGCCAGTGGAAGGCACATGTGGCTATCTGGGGGGCGGCACCCTATGTTATTTATATTGGTTAAGATGGTTTAATGGTTATTGTCTAAAATGACATGTTAATAAAAGTGGGCTGCGGAAGTGGGCTGCGGCCTTTCCACCCCATAGTCAATTATTGTGTGAAAGGAATGTGCCGAGTGTGTGGGTCACTTAATTTCTCTGTTATTTTCATATGCAAAGGTTTTTCTTTCTAAGTAATTCAGAGAGTTTGGAATATTTTGATAAAAGTTTACCGACTTTTAAGTTGCAAGAAAAAACATTGAGGTTTGTAGGGTGGAAAGATTTCAGAGACAGTTTTATACATTCCCATGGAACGCACATTATCAGACCATTTTACAAATTACAAAGTACAAATTTCTATGCTTTTATTCCACATTCATTGTATTTTAATGATTGTTTACGCTGTGCATATTTAACATAATTTATTTCTGTGCAATTTACCTACAAATTTTATGTTTTTGATAAAATACCATTTTGTGTACAATTTTGTTGTAATTTTTGATGCACCTTAATACAATTTTTTTGTAATTTTTGCATGAATTATTATTTTGTATGATTTGAAAATTACAATCACCTAGATTACGAGTTATGCGTGCTATAGGGAAATAAGGAATACAACAAAAGTTGCGTTATTTAACCTTCTTTAGCGCAGCCATTACAAGTTTTGAAACAGCACGCTTGTGCATGCGATATGGTGATTTTAAGCTCCATACCGCACACAATTCAAGCGCTGTTTTGACGTGCTCATGCACACTTTCCCCATAGATATCAATGGGGAGAGTGGGTCAGAAAAAAACCTAACACCTGCGATCGCAGCCCCATTGATGTCTATGGGGAAAAAAAACTAACGTTTAAACCTAACACCCAAACATAAACCCCAAATCTAAACACCCTTAATCTCCCCCCCCCACCGACAATGCAGGCACCTACATAATGTTATTAACCCCTAATTTGCCACCCCTGATATCGCCGCCACCTAAATTAAACTATTAACCCATAATCTGCTGCTCCCGATATCGCTGCCACTATACTAAAGTTATTAACCCCTATTCCCCTGCACCCCAACATCGCCCACACTATAATAAATCTATTAACATTTATTCCGTCGCTCCCCGACATTGCCACCACTAAATAAAGTTATTAACCCCTAAACCTCTGTCCTCCCACATCACTACCACTAAACAAACCTATTAATCCCTAAACCGCCAGCCCCCCACATCGCAACTACCTAAATTAAACTATATTAACCCCTAAACCTAACCCTAACATAACCCTAAGCCTAACCCTAACCCTAAACTAACCGTAACCCTAACATAACGCTAACCCTAACACCCCCTAACTTTAACATAATTAAAATATAGCAAAATTAAACTTACAATTATTAACTAAATAATTCCTATTTAAAACTAAATACTTACCTGTGAAATAAAACCTAAGGCCTAGATTTAGAGTTTGGCGGTAGCCGTGAAAACTAGCGTTAGAGGCTCCTAACGCTGGTTTTAGGCTACCGCCGGTATTTGGAGTCAGTCAGGAAAGGGTCTAACGCTCACTTTTCAGCCGCGACTTTTCCATACCGCAGATCCCCTTACATCAATTGCGTATCCTATCTTTTCAATGGGATCTTTCTAACTCCGGTATTTAGAGTCGTGGCTGAAGTGAGCGTTAGAAATCTAACTACAAAACTCCAGCCGCAGAAAAAAGTCAGTAGTTAAGAGCTTTCTGGGCTAACGCCGGTTTATAAAGCTCTTAGTGTACTTTAGAGCACAGTAGTTAACACCCATAAACTACCTATGTACCCCTAAACCGAGGTCCCCCCACATCGCCGCCACTCGATTACATTTTTTTAACCCCTAATCTGCCGACCGCCACCTACGTTATACTTATGTACCCCTAATCTGCTGCCCCTAACACCGCCGACCCCTATATTATATTTATTAACCCCTAACCTGCCCCCCACAATGTCGCCGCCAGCTACCTACAATAATTAACCCCTAATCTGCCGACCGCAAAGCGCCGCTACTTACGTTATCCTTATGTACCCCTAATCTGCTGCCCCTAACATCGCCGACCCCTATATTATATTTATTAACCCCTAACCAGCCCCCCTCAACGTCGCCTCCACCTGCCTACACTTATTAACCCCTAATCTGCCGAGCGGATCTCACCGCTACTATAATAAAGTTATTAACCCCTAATCCGCCTCACTCCCGCCTCAATAACCCTATAATAAATAGTATTAACCCCTAATCTGCCCTCCCTAACATCGCCGACACCTAACTTCAAGTATTAACCCCTAATCTGCCGATCGGAGCTCACCGCTACTCTAATAAATTTTTTAACCCCTAAAGCTAATTTTAACCCTAACCCTAACACCCTACTAAGTTAAATATAATTTTATTCTAACGAAATAAATTAACTCTTATTAAATAAATTATTCCTATTTAAAGCTAAATACTTACCTGTAAAATAAACCCTAATTTAGCTACAACATAAATTATAATTATATTATAGCTATTTTAGGATTTATATTTATTTTACAGGTAACTTTGTATTTATTTTAACCAGGTACAATAGCTATTAAATAGTTAAGAACTATTTAATAGCTAAAATAGTTAAAATAATTACAAAATTACCTGTAAAATAAATCCTAACCTAAGTTACAATTAAACCTAACACTACACTATCAATAAATTAATTAAATAAACTACCTACAATTATCTACAATTAAACCTAACACTACACTATCAATACATTAATTAAATACAATACCTACAATTATCTACAATGAAACCTAACACTACACTATCAAAAAATTTATTAAATACAATACCTACAAATAAATACAATTAAATAAACTAACTAAAGTACAAAAAATAAAAAAAACTAAGTTACAAAAAATAAAAAAATATTTACAAACATTAGAAAAATATTACAACAATTTTAAACTAATTTCACCTACTCTAAGCCCCCTAATAAAATAACAAAGCCCCCCAAAATAAAAAAATGCCCTACTCTATTCTAAATTATAAAAGTTCAAAGCTCTTTTACCTTACCAGCCCTGAACAGGGCCCTTTGCGGGGCATGACCCAAGAAATTCAGCTCTTTTGCCTGTAAAAAAAACACATACAATACCCCCCCCAACATTACAACCCACCACCCACATACCCCTAATCTAACCCAAACCCCCTTAAATAAACCTTACACTAAGCCCCTGAAGATCTTCCTACCTTATCTTCACCATACCAGGTTCACAGATCGGTCCTCGGAAGTGTTGATCCAAGCCCAAGCGGGGGGCTGAAGAGTGACGTCCATCCTCGGGCTGAAGTCTGGATCCAAGCGGCGACTGAAGAAATCCATCATCGGGCTGAAGTCGGAAGTCCATCATCGGGATGAAGTCTTCTATCAAGCCGCATCTTCAATCTTCTTTCTTCTGGAGCGGAGCAGAACCATCTTCTTCCAAGCCGACGCGGAACATCCTCTTCAACCGACGACTAGACGACGAATGACGGTTCCTTTAAATGACGTCATCCAAGATGGCGTCCCTCGAATTCCAATTGGCTGATAGGATTCTATCAGCCAATCGGAATTAAGGTAGGAATATTCTGATTGGCTGATGGAATCAGCCAATCAGAATCAAGTTCAATCCGATTGGCTGATCCAATCAGCCAATCAGATTGAGCTTGCATTCTATTGGCATTCTATTGGCTGATCGGAACTATGGTAGTATCTATAATGATGTGGAATGTAAATCATACCACAAAATCACTGAATTCATATTCTCATGAGTATAGTGTTGCTTTTTAATGTGTGTTACGATATCACATCTATGTAGTGATGACTTATAATTTTCATCATATATGGGCATTCGCTATATTTTTGAGATTTAGGATATAATGGGCAACGATCTATATAAATAGGATATTCAAACTCCACACATTTTTATTATCGTGTTGTATTTACCTGGAAATGAATGCTCTATGCAATCCATGTTAGCGCTATTCACATTTATTTAACAATGAGCCATAATTATGATCCATGACACAGAACCGTGTAGCATGCTGTGTGTATATATTATATGCACACCGTTAATGCTAACACCCTGGTCCTTACACATAATGGCACTAGGAATTTAAATCTCTGTGTGCACATAGTATTGCACTACTTACAGTGACCTTATTTACAGCTATCGTAACATCAATCCCACATACGGACCATAGGAAATAGAAGGTCATTAGGGATTGGCTGAAAAGGTTTCATCAGTGACCAATCAAATAATGACTCTCAATCCATGACACGCGCATAGTATACAGCGCAGGATTGGCTTAGAGGTGGGCGTGCGCTTCATGCACGCTGCGATTGGACAATTGAAACAGGAGATACATATATAAGGCACCAATAATGAGACACTCGTCTTGTCAATCCGAAGTTAGCACATTGAGAAAGGCCGCCACTCGGCCGAAACACGTTTGTGCGGAGCACATTTGTATGCTTAGTCAAGCATAGTGTTTTTATATTTTCTATTTTTTGACACTCACGATACCTATTACGGCTGCAAGGGACATGTCACTCAGTACATAAACCATCCCTGTCACCTGAAGCCAGCGTATCCTGTTACTGGCCAGGAATACAGGGGGATGGTTGAGTCTGTGTGGCATTGTCTGGGTATATTGCAGCATCTGGGTTATTAGTGTGAGTGTCCAGTGCGAGTGTGGAGCTATTTAGGTATATGTGAGAGTGTTCTATCTTATCACACTCTCTTTTAGTGGTATAATAAATTTCAATAAGTTTTAACTTAATTTACATCCATGCAATAGTTGAATGTTTCAACTTAGTTACCGTAAAATATAGGAATGAGTGCTTATTAACCCCTTCTTGTCCTGTTCTCGCCCCCTCCCCCATTTGATTATATAATATAGGGGTCGGCGGTGTTAGGGGCAGCAGATTAGGGGTACATAGGAATAATGTAAGTAGCGGCGGTTTACGGAGCAGATTAGGGGTTAAAAAAAATATGCAGGGGTCAGCGATAGCGGGGGCGGCAGATTAGGGGTTAATAAGTGTAAGGTTAGGGGTGTTTAGACTCGGGGTACATGTTAGAGTGTTAGGTGCAGACGTAGGAAGTGTTTCCCCATAGCAAACAATGGGGCTGCGTTAGGAGCTGAACACTGCTTTTTTGCAGGTGTTAGGTTTTTTTCAGCTCAAACAGCCCCATTGTTTTCTATGGGGGAATCGTGCACGAGCACGTTTTTGAAGCTGGCCGCATCCGTAAGCAACTCTGGTATCGAGAGTTGCATTAAATATGCTCTACGCTCCTTTTTTGGAGCCTAACGCAGCCATTCTGTGAACTCTCAATACCAGAGTTATTTAAAAGGTGCGGCCAGAAAAAAAACAGCGTTAGCTACTCGGGTCGTTAACGACAAAACTCTAAGGCCTAGATTTGGAGTTTGGCGGTAAAAGGGCTGTTAACGCTCCGCGGGCTTTTTTCTGGCCGCACCATAAAATTAACTCTGGTATCGAGAGTTCAAACAAATGCTGCGTTAGGCTCCAAAAAAGGAGCGTAGAGCATTTTTACCGCAAATGCAACTCTCGATACCAGAGTTGCTTACGGACGCGGCCAGCCTCAAAAACGTGCTCGTGCACGATTCCCCCATAGGAAACAATGGGACTGTTTGAGCTGAAAAAAAAACTAACACCTGCAAAAAAGCAGCGTTCAGCTCCTAACGCAGCCCCATTGTTTCCTATGGGGAAACACTTCCTACGTCTGCACCTAACACTCTAACATGTACCCCGAGTCTAAACGCCCCTAACCTTACACTTATTAACCCCTAATCTGCCGCCCCCGCTATCGCTGACCCCTGCATATTATTATTAACCCCTAATCTGCCGCTCCGTAAACCGCCGCAACCTACGTTATCCCTATGTACCCCTAATCTGCTGCCCTAACATCGCCGACCCCTATATTATATTTATTAACCCCTAATCTGCCCCCCTCAACGTCGCCGACACCTGCCTACACTTATTAACCCCTAATCTGCCGAGCGGACCTGAGCGCTACTATAATAAAGTTATTAACCCCTAATCCGCCTCACTAACCCTATCATAAATAGTATTAACCCCTAATCTGCCCTCCCTAACATCGCCGACACCTAACTTCAATTATTAACCCCTAATCTGACGACCGGAGCTCACCGCTATTCTAATAAATTGATTAACCCCTAAAGCTAAGTCTAACCCTAACACTAACACCCCCCTAACTTAAATATAATTTACATCTAACGAAATAAATTAACTCTTATTAAATAAATTATTCTTATTTAAAGATAAATACTTACCTGTAAAATAAATCCTAATATAGCTACAATATAAATTATAATTATATTATAGCTATTTTAGGATTAATATTTATTTTACAGGCAACTTGGTATTTATTTTAACTAGGTACAATAGCTATTAAATAGTTAAGAACTATTTAATAGTTACCTAGTTAAAATAATAACAAATTTACCTGTAAAATAAATCCTAACCTAAGATATAATTAAACCTAACACTACCCTATCAATAAAATAATTAAATAAACTACCTACAATTACCTACAATTAACCTAACACTACACTATCAATAAATTAATTAAACACAATTCCTACAAATAAATACAATTACATAAACTAGCTAAAGTACAAAAAATAAAAAAGAACTAAGTTACAAAAAATAAAAAAATATTTACAAACATAAGAAAAATATTACAACAATTTTAAACTAATTACACCTACTCTAAGCCCCCTAATAAAATAACAAAGCCCCCCAAAATAAAAAATTCCCTACCCTATTCCAAATTAAAAAAGTTACAAGCTCTTTTACCTTACCAGCCCTGAACAGGGCCCTTTGCGGGGCATGCCCCAAGAATTTCAGCTCTTTTGCCTGTAAAAGAATAAATACAATACCCCCCCCAACATTACAACCCACCACCCACATACCCCTAATCTAACCCAAACCCCCCTTAAATAAACCTAACACTAAGCCCCTGAAGATCTTCCTACCTTGTCTTCACCATACCAGGTTCACCGATCCGTCCTGGCTCCAACATCTTCATCCAACCCAAGCGGGGGTTGGCGATCCATCATCCGGTGCTGAAGAGGTCCAGAAGAGGCTCCAAAGTCTTCCTCCTATCCGGCAAGAAGAGGACATCCGGACCGGCAAACATCTTCTCCAAGCGGCATCTTCGATCTTCTTCCATCCGGTGCGGAGCGGGTCCATCTTGAAGCAGGCGACGCGGATCCATCCTCTTCTTCCGTTGTCTCCCGACTAATGACGGTTCCTTTAAGGGACGTCATCCAAGATGGCGTCCCTCGAATTCCGATTGGCTGATAGGATTCTATCAGCCAATCGGAATTAAGGTAGGAATTTTCTGATTGGCTGATGGAATCAGCCAATCAGAATCAAGTTCAATCCGATTGGCTGATCCAATCAGCCAATCAGATTGAGCTCGCATTCTATTGGCTGTTCCGATTAGGATTTATTTTACAGATAAATTTGTTATTATTTTAACTAGGTAACTATTTAATAGCTATTGTACCTAGTTAAAATAAATACCAAGTTGCCTGTAAAATAAATATTAATCCTAAAATAGCTATAATATAATTATAATTTATATTGTAGCTATATTAGGATTTATTTTACAGGTAAGTATTTATCTTTAAATAGGAATAATTTATTTAATAAGAGTTAATTTATTTAGTTAGATGTAAATTATATTTAAGTTAGGGGGGTGTTAGTGTTAGGGTTAGACTTAGCTTTAGGGGTTAATCAATTTATTAGAATAGCGGTGAGCTCCGGTCGTCAGATTAGGGGTTAATAATTGAAGTTAGGTGTCGGCGATGTTAGGGAGGGCAGATTAGGGGGTTAATACTATTTATTATAGGGTTAGTGAGGCGGGTTAGGGGTTAATAACTTTATTATACTAGCGCTCAGGTCCGCTCGGCAGATTAGGGGTTAATAAGTGTAGGCAGGTGTCGGCGACGTTGAGGGGGGCAGATTAGGGGTTAATAAATATAATATAGGGGTCGGCGGTGTTAGGGGTAGCAGATTAGGGGTACATAGGGATAATGTAGGTGGCGGCGCTTTGCGGTCGGAAGATTAGGGGTTAATTATTTTAAGTAGCTGGCGGCGACGTTGTGGGGGGCAGGTTAGGGGTTAATAAATGTAATACAGGGGTCGGCGGGGTTAGGGGCAGCAGATTAGGGGTACATAAGTATAACGTAGGTGGCGGTCGGCAGATTAGGGGTTAAAAATTTTAATCGAGTGGCGGCGATGTGGGGGGAGCTCGGTTTAGGGGTACATAGGTAGTTTATGGGTGTTAGTGTACTTTAGGGTACAGTAGTTAAGAGCTTTATGAACCGGCGTTAGCCAGAAAGCTCTTAACTCCTGCTATTTTCAGGCGGCTGGAATTTTGTCGTTAGAGCTCTAACGCTCACTTCAGAAACGACTCTAAATACCGGCGTTAGAAAGATCCCATTGAAAAGATAGGATATGCAAATGGCGTAGGGGGATCTGCGGTATGGAAAAGTCGCGGCTGAAAAGTGAGCGTTAGACCCTTTAATCACTGACTCCAAATACCAGCGGGCGGCCAAAACCAGCGTTAGGAGCCTCTAACGCTGGTTTTGACGGCTACCGCCGAACTCCAAATCTAGGCCTAAATCTAGCCGTAAGTTAGCTACAATATAACTAATAGTTATATTGTAGCTAGCTTAAGTTTTAGTTTTATTTCACAGGTATGTTTGTATTTATTTTAAGTAGGTAGACTAGTTAGTAAATAGTTATTAACTATTTAATAACTACCTAGTTACAATAAATACAAACTTACCTGTGAAATAAAACCTAAGCTACCTTACACTAAAACCTAACATTACAAAAAAAAAACACTACCATTACAAAAAATAACAAACGAAATGATATAAAACAATGAAAATTATTCCTATTCTAATACCCTTAAAAAAAATAACACCCCAAAATAAAAAATCCTTAAAATGGCCTTTTGTGGGCCCTTAAAAGGGCCTTTTGTAGGGCATTGCCCTAAAGTTAACAGCTTTTTTGCTACAAAACAAAGCAAACACCCCCTAACAGTATAGAAACCCCCACCCCCAAAACCCACAAAACAAAAACAAAGTAAAACCTAATCTACCCATTGCCCTGAAAATGGCATTTGTATGGGCATTGCCCTTAAAAAAACAATTAGCTATTTTTCCTGCCCTTAAAAGGGCAGTCAGCTCTTTTTTGAAATGTCCAAGCCCTAATCTAAAAATAAAAGGCCACCCAAAACGGAAAAAAAATTACATTACACAACAAAACAAACAAATTATCAAAAATAATAAAAAGTATTCCTATTCTAAACTAAAATAAACTACCAATAGCCCTTAAAGGGGCCTTTTGTAGGGCATTGCCCTAAGTTAAACAGCTCTTTTACCTGAAGAAAAAAATACAAACCCCCACTAACATTACAAACCCCCACCCCCCAAAACCCACAAAATAAAAAAACTATCTAAAAAATAATAATCTACCCATTGCCCTGAAAAGGGCATTTGTATGAACATTGCCCTTAAAAGGATGTTTAGCTCTTTTGCTTTGCCTTGAAAAGGGCATGCAGCTCTTTTACGAAAGCCCAAACCCTAAACTAAAAATAACCCACCCCAAAAAAACTTTAAAAAACCTATCACTAACCCCGAAGATCCACTCACAAGTCCCACTTGAACGATCTTTAGTCAGGCGGTGAAGTCCTCATCCCGGTGGCACCGAGCGGGTCCATCCTCTAGACATCCAGCACGGAGCATCCTCTTCATATGGTCGCCGCCGTATATTGAATCTTCAATGCAAGGTACGTGATTCAAGATGGCTTCCCTTGCATTCCTATTGGCTAATTTTATTTTGGAAACTCAAATCAGCAAATAGGATGAAAGCTACTGAAATCCCATTGGTTGTTCAAAACAGCCAATAGGATGAGAGCTTCTGAATTTCTATTGGCTGTTTAAATCAGCCAATAGAATTTCAGTAGCTCTCATCCTATTGGCTGATTTGAACAGTCAATAGGATTTCAGTAGCTCTCATCCTATTGGCTGACTTGAATTTCCAAAATTAAATCAGCCAATAGGAATGCAAGGGACACCATGTTAACTCTCGCGTACCTTGCATTGAAGATTCAAACTCCACGCCGGATGTCTTCAGGATGGACCCGCTCTGCACCGTTGGGATAAAGATAGAAGATGCTGCCTGGATAAAGACTTCTCTTCCCTGGATGAGGACTTAACCGCCTGGATGAGGACTTAACCGCCTGGATGAATATAGAAGAGGCCACCTGGATGAAAACTTCTCGCCGCCTGAATGAGGACTTCACCGCCTGGATGAAGAAAGATCGTTCAAGCAGGACTTCAAAAACTGTGAGTGGATCTTCGGGGGTTAGTGATAGTTTTTTTTAAGAGTTTTTTTGGGTGTTTTTTTTTTTAGTTTAGGGTTTGGGCAAAGCAAAAGAGCTAAAGGTTTTTACTGTTGGGGGGTCTTTGTATTATTTTTACAAGTAAAAGAGCTGTTTAACTTAGGTCAATTCCCTACAAAAGGCCCTTTTAAGGGCTATCGGTAGTTTATTGTAGGCTAGTTTTTTTTTATTTTGGGTGGGCTTTTTTATTTTAATAGAGCGATTAGATTAGGTGTAATTAGGTGTAATTCTTTTTTATTTTTGATAATTTAATTTGCTATTTTTCATAATTTAGTGTTTGCTATTTTTTTACTTTAGATACGGCTAGAGTTTTGCGGTAAGAGGGGTGCAGTGCTAACTTGCACGATATAGTCACTAAACCGCCGCACTCACACATCAAAAACATTAGTTAAATATTATTAACCCCTAATCTGCCGCCCCTAACATCGCCGCCACCTATCTACATTTATTAACCCATAATCTGCCACCCCCAACGTCGCCACCACTATACTAAAGTTATTAACCCCTAAACCACCTATCTACATTTATTAACCCATAATCTGCCACCCCCAACGTCGCCACCACTATACTAAAGTTATTAACCCCTAAAGCTAAGTCTAACCCTAACACCCACTAACTTAAATATAATTAAAATAAATCTAAAGAAAACCTACTATTAATAACTAAATAATTCCTATTTAAAACTAAATACTTACCTGTAAAATAAACCCTAAGCTAGCTACACTAGCTTAGGGTTTATTTTTATTTTACAGGCAAGTTTATATTTATTTTAACTAGGTAGAAGAGTTAATAAATAGTTATTAACTATTTACTAACTACCTAGCTAAAATAAATACAAATGTATCTGTAAATTCTATTGGCTGATTGGAACAGCCAATAGAATGCAAGCTCAATCCTATTGGCGGATTTGAACAGCCAATAGGATTGAAGTTCAATCCTATTGGTTGATTGCATCAGACAATCAGATTTTTTTAACCTTAATTCCAATTGGCTGATAGAATTCTATCAGCCAATCGGAATCTAAGGGATGCCATCTTGGATGACATCACTTAAAGGAACCTTCATTCGTCGGGTGTTTTCGGAAGAAGAGGATGCTCCGTGCCGGATGTCTTGAAGATGGACCCGCTCCACGCCGGATGGATGAAGATAGAAGATGCCATCTGGATGAAGACTTCTGCTCGTCTGGAGGAACACTTCTCCCGGCTTCGATGAAGACTTCTCCCGGCTTTGTTGAGGACTTCTTGCTGCTTTGCTGAGGACTTCTCCCGGCTTCGTTGAGGATGGATGTTGGCTCTTCAAAACTGTAAGTGGATCTTCAGGGGTTAGTGTTAGGTTGTTTTAAGGGTTTATTGGGTGGGTTTTAGTTTTAGATTAGGGTTTAATCTGCCTATACAAATGCCCTTTTCAGGGCAATGGGGAGTTTAGGTTTTTTTAGTTAGGGTTTTATTTGTGGGGTTGGTTGTGTGGGTGGTGGGTTTTACTGTTGGGGGGTTGTTTGTATTTTTTTAAAAGTAAAATAGCTGATTTCTTTGGGGCAATGCCCCGCAAAAGGCCATTTTAAGGGCTATTGGTAGTTTAGTTTAGGCTAGGGTTTTTTTATGGGGGGATTTTTTTTTATTTTGATAGGGCTATTAGATTAGGTGTAATTAGTTTAAATATCTTGTAATTAGTTTTTTTTATTTTGTGTGTACCTACAAGACTCGTAATAGCAGCGGTAGTGAAAAAGCAGTGTTATGAGGCTTAAAGCTGCTTTTTTGCACATAATGCAAAACTCGTAATCTAGCTGATAGTTTGTAATTTTTATAGTAGTGTTAGGATTTTTTTAATGTGTATTTTGCTTTTATTTAATTGGTAGTTAGTTTAATATTAGTTAAATTGTTATATTAGTTTGATTGTTGGTTTAAACTTAGTTTTTTAATTTGACAGGAAAATTTTAATTTAATTTGAGATAGGGAAATTGTAATTTTAATAAAAAGTTAGGGGGGCGTTAGGTTTAGGGGTTAGTTTAATATTTTAAATTAGTTTATTGTAATGTGGGGGGCTTGCGGTTTAGGTTTTAATAGGTTTATTTAGTATATTTTGTTGTGGGGGCTTGCGGTTTAGGGGTTAATAGGTTTATTATAGTGGCGGTGGTGTAGGGCTTAATAACTTTAGTATAGTGGGGGAGATGTAGGCGGATGGCAGATTAGGGGTTAATTATATTTAAGTGTTTGCAATGCAGGAGGTCGGCAGTTTAGGGGTTAATAACTTTATTATTTTGGCGACGATGTTAGGGAGCGGCGGAATAGGGGTTAATAATTGTTAAAATAGTGGTGGCGATTTCGGGAGCAGCAGATTAAGGGTTAATACGTTTATTACAGTGTTTGCGATGCAGGAGGGCCTCGGTTTAGGGGTTAAAAGGTAGTTTATGGGTGTTTAGTGCACTTTGTAGCAGTTTAGTTATGAGTTTTATGTAACAGTTTTGTTGCATAAAACTCATAACTACTGCTTTTAGATTGCGAAACGGATCTTGTCGGTATAGACTGCAACTCAAGATTTTTAGCCTCACCGCAAAATTCGTAATGGCAGCGCTATGGAAGTCCCATGAAAAAACATAATTTTTACGTGTGCGGAACTGACATTGTGTTACAGGCTAAAAGGCTTGCGGTACAGCTATACCGACAAGACTTGTAATGGTTGCAGTGCTGTTTTAACACTGAAATTAAAAAATTTCCGCATTAAAACCCGAACACACAACTCGTAATCTAGCTGAATTTTAATTGTGCACTTTTGTAATGTCTGCATTTCCTTCACATACAAAAATATGCAGTATATGCCCCTTAGAGAGAAAAGTGGCTTTATATAATTTCACCAAGAATATGGAACGACAGACAAACATTCTTATAGAATCGAATCATTCTATTGAATGCTTTGTTACATTTCTTATATATATGGAATGAGTCTGTACTATTTTATTTGAATAAATTAAGTTCCCTGTGTTTTTTCATAATTTCAAATTATATCTTAAGAAGGAGGATCCTGTAACGGTAACTTGCATGTTACGGAAGTCACTCAACCTATGAGGAAGCTGCCTACAGGGCTCTTACCCACACATGAACGTTAGTGAGCTGGGTCTAATTATATTGAGAGCCGAAGGGTTCAGGACTCACACCTTTGGGGTATACGCATTGGAGCAGTAAACTTCAGCCCACAGGTTCCCCTGTGAGCATGTATATGTGGCTACATGCCGGTGTCAGAAGTCTTACTTAAACCTGTATAAACTGCTTAAAGGTGAATGCATTGAAGCAGTTAACTTCAGGATTCCACTAAGGTGAGCGTGTCCAGCATATGGCTATAAGCCGGTGTCAGAAGTCTCACATAAACCTGTGTAAGCCACTAAACGGGTCAGTAGAGACTGTACTGCTGAAGATCTGTATGAGTATTGTATCCTTAGTTAAAGGTGTGCTAACTGGTATTCTCTGACTATACTGGGAGACGTCACTTTGCATGCTAGCAAATTGTCTCTGAGCAGAATTTTTTTTATAACTTTTATATTGTTTTAAATGTATTTTTATCTATGATTCTCTAATATTAAAGAAATATCCTTTCTTATATACAAACTGCTGATCTATATATTTACATTTCCTTTTGCATTTTTAAGCTTTATTAGCACTCACTATAACAATTATAAAGCTCTTAGTAGCAAAGTCCCTATTAGTGTGCCAACAGTTAAGTTATTTAGTAATACTCATCACTTGTAATCATGTGTATATAATGCACCAGCTAACTGACCTTCCATTTCTCAGGTGGGCTTCTCTTCTCACAGATCACCACAATCCTGGGGTTATACCATGCTCTGTTCACTTTGGGCTATTATTAAAAAAAATGCCATCAACCTCCCTTTGCGTCACATGAACAGCTCATTCATTGAAATCTGAGTGCTGAATTAAAAGGCGTGGCTCCAATCCATATAAGACAAACAACAATCTCTAAAAGCACTGCTTAGCAATAAAATCAAAATCCTGCATTAGTAAATATTTAAAAAACAAGGTTCCAAAAAGCAAAAATTAAACACATCAAAAAACAGCTTAAAAAAAATAAAACACATCTGACACGTTTCGGCAGCTGACACATTTTGGCATCAGTCTGCGGACTGCTCACCGGTCGTGAAGTGCAATATCTGCATTGCCACCAACCAGTTGGCTTAGCAATGCCCAAAGTATTGCCTGGAAGTGATGAGTTATGTCCAGGCTGTCATGATCAGAAATTTTCCTGTGAATGATTTTGTTCTACCTGCTGCAGTGATCTCTGTTACTGTGGACTTTTAGAATTGTGAGATTATGATGATGTGGCTCCCACTTCTGCTAAAGTTTTTGCTTTAGATCTTGTTTACTTTCATGAGCCAGAGGTACTCTGTTTTTTTGCAAGAGAGGAGGAGAATCAAGATAGAGAAAATATGATTTCTCCTCTGCCCTTGAGAGTGAGCCTGTTGGGATCATGAGTCATGGGGAGCCTATCAGAGTCCTTGAAATGTGGAGTCTATTCAGAGTCCTGGAAGCAGGAAAAAAGACAAAGGACAGGTCCTGGATCAAACACCCTGCTGTAGTGAACTAACTAGTTTATAACAGCAGTCATGTTTGTTTTGCTGCTTTGTGAAGCATATTTCCAAGTCAAACAGAATATTCATTTGGTAAGAATGACATTTTTAACCCCTTAAGGACCAGGCATTTTAGACAAAAACTTCCCCAAAAGACCAGAGCATTTTTGCCATCACTACATTTAAACAGAAATAGAGCCTTTTTTTTATATTTACCTATCAAAACTATATATTTTTTTAGTAGACAATCCAAAGTATTGATCTATGCCCATTTTGATATATTTCATGCCACCATTTCACTGTCAAATGCGATCAAATTAAAAAATGTTTTTAACTTTTTCACAATTTTAGATTTCTCACTGAAATTATTTACAAACAGCTTGTGCAATCATTGCACAAATGGTTGTAAATGCTTCTCTGGGCTCCCATTTGTTCAGAACTAGCAGACATATATGGCTTTGGCGTTGCTTTTTGGTAAGTAGACGGCAGCTAAATGCCACTGCCCAGCAGTGAAGGGGTTAATTAGGTAGCTTGTAGGGTTAATTTTAGCTTTAGTGTATAGGTTACCCTCCCACCTGACTCATCCCACCCCCTGATCCCTCTCTGACCCCTCTCAAACAGTTCTCTTCCCTCACCCAACTCACAATTGTCACTGCCATCTTAAGTACTAAAATAAAAGGCTTTTTTTAATAGTTATTCTGCAGTGTTGGATCCCCTTAGCACCCATCCTCCCTGATCCCCCCAAACAGCTCTCTAATCCTCCCCCCTCTACCTATTTTCTGCCATCTTATGTACTGGCAGCTGTCTGCCAGTACCCAGTTTTCTGCAAATTAGGCAATTTTTTTTACAAAAAATGAATATAACATTTTTTTCTGTAGTGTAGCTGCCCCCCCCCCCCTCAATACCCTCCCCCCTCCAAGATACCTTTATGGCAACGGATCCCGCATAGAATCCCCCTTATTGCCCCTACCTCATTCCTCCCTTATTCCCTCTCAATGACGCAGTAGTTTTTTGTTTTGTTTTTAGCTTCCCTGTAGTGTGGCGTAGCAATCCCACCTGCCCCCACCCTCCTCCCACCTCCTAAAATGATGGGGCACCCACCTGCCTCCCTCCTTAGCCTCCCACCCGCCAAAGATCGGCACCACCGCTGTCCGATGCAGAGAGGGCCACAGAGTGGCCCACTCTGCAACGCTAACTCTGCAAATCTATTTCTGCAGTGCCCTACTCTTGGGGCATGCAGAAATAGCGCAATCTCGCAATTTTGAGCGAGATTGTGGCACAGAGAAGCCCAGGACCTTAAAGGAACAGTTTATTTAAAAAATATCTAACATTTAATTTGTTCCCAATGATCCACTTTACCTGCTGGAGTGTATTAAATTGTTTACAAGTATTTCCATTAACCTTATATTGGCATTTGAATTAGTTTATTTAGCCTGTTGTATCCCCACCTATTCTAAAAGTTTTTGGCACTGAGGCCAAGCTGTGTTATCACAGCCAGTAGAAGAAATTACACTCCCAGTGGGTTATAGAAAAGATAAGGTAATACAATGTTAATTCTCAATTGTTCTCTCCAAGTATTGGTGATTAGTTTATGGACAGATATAAGATAAAGAAGCAGATATATGTGCACAATGTGATAAAGTAGTGAGATCTGATTATACCTACAAGCTTAACCCATTTTATTAGGTTGCAATTTCAAAACACAAAATCAGCTAATTCATTTACACAAATAAGCCTTACAAAAGCAAATCTCATACATTTTATACTCTGCAGCTGGTAAAAAAAAAGTAATTGGAAACACATAAAGGAAAAAACTATTTTATAGTATACTGTTCCTTTAAGGGCATAACGACCAGCTTTGTACCAGGTACAGTGCTGGTCGTTAAGGGGTTAATGATGTGTGAATGTTTTATCATTTTAATAATATGGAAGATTTAGCTTTTTTTTTTAATTAAAATAAATATTATGGTTGAAAAAGCAAATGTTATGAGATAGTTGGAAACTTATTCAGACTCTTCTCTGTTTAGAGAAGGTTAAGCAATGTGCAGAGACTTTTAACAGTAAAGAAAAAAAGGACTCCTGAAAAAGACTAAATATAATTGTGTTGCTCTTGGTAGCAAGTCTAGAGGTTTGTAGTACCCTGCCTCTTTTCAGAAAAAAAAAGAATAAGAAAAAAATAATTTTATTTTAATTGCGTTTATTGTATATATTGTATATATGAGTATAATAAACACAAATTAATGTGTGAAGCCCGATAGGATTTTGTTTTTTATTTTCTTTCAAAATTATTGTGTAATATATTTTGTTTGCAGGAGTGTTGATTGCAATCAGAATCTAAAGTTGCAACATGGGCCTCAATGTACTAAGCAGTGTATGCTGCTTTTGACCTCATGTGCGAACCGGCTTTCTGCAATGTAAGAAGCTGAGGCCACCAGACTGCTGCTTCTTACCCTCTCCGTCACCTCTTTGTTAGCCAATATAAATCTTGCACGATTGGAGGAAATATTCAGATTGCTGATATATGATATGGTACAGTAGATGGTTTAAGTGGTCTGTTGCAGTTGCTAAAACTAAATTTGAGAGAGCATTTGTTAGAGTTTAACATGTGTTTATATAGAGAAATTAAGAAGAAGACTACCTCTCACTCTGGCAGTTTGTTATTTGGATATTTTGGATGCTGAACATTGTGGAAAAGCTCCAGGATTACATAGATTTTGAGTGCACGCCCTTCCGTGTTTATGCCATCACTGCCCTGATTCTTCTCCTCCTCCTTTTATTTTTTGTTCATTACTGAAGGTGGTAGTATTTATCTATGCGTATGCAGAAAATGCCCACTGTCTATGCTGTTTTCCAGAACCTCCAAGATGCAGTTTGTTTTTAGGACATTTGGGAACGTATCAGTCTGATGAAACAGTTGTTAACTGAGAAACCTGTCACTGGATACTTTGGCCTCTATTTATCAAGCTGTCCACCGCAAATACGCTGGAATTCCGCAGCGTATTTGTGGCAAGCCTGATTTGCCTTAGTTATCAAACCCTACAAACCGGCAAAAGTAGAATTTAGTGACGTAACATACGATCCGCCGGACTCAGTCCGACACAGATCGATGCTTACGTCACTACAGATGTTCCGAATGCAAGTTCGGCACAATCTGACTGCTTTTGCTAGTTATCAAATAACTAGCAGGTACGCTTGTCACTTTTCCGGCCCAGCGTACCTGGTTTTCAATCCGCCGCCCTGGAGGCATCGGATACCATAGGAATCAATGGGAGTCGGAAAGCAACAAAAGCTTATGTTCGCTGCTTCCCGATATCCCATTGATTTCTATGGTAATTTCTATACCAAACACCCTAACATGTACCCCGAGTCTAAACACCCTTAATCTGCCCCCCTACACCGTCACCACCTACATTATATTTATTAACCCCTAATCTGCCCCCCCTACACCGCCACCACTATATTAAATGTATTAACCCCTAAACCTAAGTCTAAACCTAACCCTAACACCCCCTAACTTAAATATAATTTAACTAAATTGAAATAAATTATTCCTATTTAAAACTAAATACTTACTTATAAAATAAACCCTAAAATAGCTACATAGTTACATTGTAGCTATCTTAGGATTTATTTTTATTTTACAGGCAACTTTGTATTTATTTTAACTAGGTACAATAGTTATTAACTATTTAATAGTTACCTAGTTAAAATAAATTCAAAAGTACCTGTAAAATAAAACCTAACCTAAGTTACAATTACACCTAACACTACACTATCATTAAATTAATTACCTACATTAACTACAATTAAATAAAATTATCTAAAGTACAAAACCCCCCACTAAATTACAGAACATAATAAAATAATTACAAGTTTTTAAACTAATTACACCTAATATAATCCCCCTAATAAAATAAAAAGCCCCCCAAAATAATAAAAAGCCCTACCCTATACTAAACTACGAATAGCCCTTAAAAGGGCCTTTTGCAGGGCATCGCCCCAAAGTAATCAGCTCTTTTACCTGTACCCAATCCCCCCTTAAAAAAACCTAACACTAACTCCTTGAAGATCACCCTACCTTGAGACGTCTTCACTCAACCAGGCCCAAGTCCTCCACAAAGCCAGACGAAGTGTTCCTCCAGACAGGCAGAAGTCTTCATCCAAGCCGGCCGAAGAGGTCCTCTAGACGGGCAGAAGTCTTCATCCAGACGGCATCTTCTATCTTCATCCATCCGGCATGGAGCGGGTCCATCTTTAAGACATCCGATGTGGAGCATCCTCTTCCAACGACATCCGATGACTGAATGAAGGTACCTTTAAATGACGTCATCCAAGATGGCATCCCTTGAATTCCGATTGGCTGATATAATTCTATCAGCCAATCGTAATTAAGGTAGGAAAAATCCTATTCGCTGATGCAATCAGCCAATAGGATTGAAGTTCAATCCTATTGGCTGATCCAATCAGCCAATAGGATTGAGCTCACATTCTATTGGCTGTTCCAACAGTACCTATTTAATAACTATTGTACCTAGTTAAAATAAATACAAAGTTTCCTGTAAAATAAAAATAAATCCTAAAATAGCTACAATGTACCTATTAGTTATATTGTAGCTATCTTAGGGTTTATTTTATAGGTAAGTATTTAGTTTTAAATAGGAATAATTTATTTAGTTTAATTATATTTAAGTTAGGGGTGTTAGGGTTAGGGTTAGACTTAGGTTTAGGGGTTAATACATTTAATATAGTGGCGGCGGTGTAGGGGGCGCAGATTTGGGGTTAATAAATATAACGTATGTGGCGGCGGTGTAGGGGGGGCAGATTAGGGGTTAATAAATATAATGTAGGTGGCGGTGGGCTCCGGGAGAGGCGGTTTAGGGGTTAAACACTTTATTTTGTTGCGGTGGGGTCTGGGAGCGGCAGGATAGGGGTTAATAACTTTATGTAGGTGGCGGCGGTATAGGGGGCAGCAGATTAGGGGTTAATATGTATAATGTAGGTGGCGGTGGGCTCTGGGAGCGGCGGTTTAGGGGTTAATACATTTATTAGAGTTGCGGTGGGCTCCGGGAGCGGCGGTTTAAGGGTTAATAACTTTATTTTGGTGCGGTGGGGTCCGGGAGCGGCGGTATAGGGGGTAAACAGTATAGTATAGTGTGGGTGTTTAGATCAGCGAGATCGATGACTGTTAGTTAACAACAGTCCGCTGCTCATCGCACCGTACTTGGTGCATGGCTTTTTGACAGCTTTTTTGATAATTTTGGAGAACATATTCAGGTCCGCGGCCGCGAGGTTAGGCGATCTTCGGAGAGCGAATTGGTGCCGTCGAATGCAGGTAAGTTGACGGCTTGATAAATAGAGGCCTTTGTGTTTGTACAATAAGTACTTTTCATTAACACTACTTTGTGTATTGCATGAGTCCTATGCTAAGCTGTCGTAGCACACCGGAACCTGTCTGAGCCTGCTGGATACATAAACTGTGGGTTACCATTTAACAGATCAATTCCTTGTTCCAGAGACAAGAGACGAGTTAGCTTGGTGACTCTTAAATCCGATCTGCTTGATTAGCACTTTTTGGTGCTTAATCGAATGTTAGTGTAACTATCTCATTTACTACTATTTTTATACACTCTGACTGTATTATGCTATGTTTGCACCTTCTCTAATTTCTTCATAGGATTTTTTGAGGTAGATAGCCTAACACATGAGGAGAGCTGCCCATACTATACAATATACAGAATGCCAATTGATTTTTAATTACTTTAAGTATTATTTACACTAAGTTGTAAAACTTTTGATGAAGTGAGCACCCGTATTATCACCCTTTGTTTTCTTATTGTTACATTTAGTGGTGTATTATTATTTGAACATGAGTTTATGTTTGGAGTTTTGGATAAAGTGGGTATACCAAAAGAGATACTTGGGGAGATTTGATTTTTTTTTATGATGATATTGTTAAGGTTTTAGTGGATGGCTTTTTGAGAAATAATGTGTACATTAGATCCAGTGTGAAGTAGCAGTGTCCTTTGTCTCCTGTTGTTTTTTGTGTGATATATTGTTTAGAGATCTGGAGGTTCCTGGAAGAAGTTTAAAAAGTTTTAGGCTATATGATGTAACAGCAGTGTGTAATTCCCAGGTTAGTTTGAATACAGAAAAAAACAGATTAAATGTTTTTGTATTGCAAGTGGGTTTAAAGTGAATTAGGATAAATTGGCTGTGAAAGCTTGGGTGGCATGGAGAGGATTGGAGTTGAGTGGATAGCCTGTGCAAAGGGATATGTTTTAAGTCCTTGGAATTAGGTTTAAAGATAACTTAAAATGAGGTTAAAGTTGGTAGAATATGTATGAAAAAAGTGAAAAAGTGAAACTGAATTTTGGCCTTAAAGGACTCTTAAGTTTAAAAGAAAAAAATGTTAGTAATTAAAGTTGTGTTGGTTTCGATTTTGCTTTATGCAATCTGTGTATTTTCAGTTGCTCATAAGAGTTTAAGGAAAACTGTAAGATTGGTATTTGTGTTTTTCTTGAATTCTGTTATGGGGAAGTTAAGAAAGGAAAATATTGTTCTTGTGAAAGATAAAGGAGGGGGATATTTGCTTAATATTCAGAGATTGTTAAGTATGAAATAATGTGTTTAACGCTTAATATTATGATAGTTTTGCAGGGTGTATGATGATGTATGCTGCTGGAGGGCTGTCACAAAAGTTTGGTTTGTGTGTTGGTGATAATAGGAGGTCTGAGTGATTTGCGTCACCATGGTTTTATGTGAGGATAGAAATATATTTTTAAAGTATTAGTTGATGAATATTTCAAAGGATATGTTGTATGATAGAAGGCAATTACAGTTTTACAGGAGAGGGAGAGATTACATGTAATTGGGGCTTTGACTGAGTCTGAGAGGGTTCAGGAATTAATGAATGTGAATGACAAAAGGCTGGTAAATAGTTGTTAAACAGAATGTATTATGTATAGTTGTGTATGGATGTTTGGCTGCAAGGGAAAATCATAGATGGTCAGTCAATTCTGAGTGTTGGTCAAGGCAAGGATGTAGACAGGTGGAGAATGGGATACATGCTTTGTGGAGCTGTGAGTATTCAAGAAATCTGTGGAAGGCACTTGGAAGAATGGTAATGGGTTTGTGAGAAATTAGAATGCTTACATTTTATATGACTGTTTGACTTCTGTGGTACAGATAATGATTTTCAGAATTCTATTAGTTTTTAAGGATGTTTGTGTATTGATAAGAAGAGGTTGGGGATAATGGACTCTAAAGCTATGTGGAAAATGAAGAAGAGGAAACACTGGTGTAAATAACTTAATATGTAGCTTTCTTTTGTGTTTTGGCGATTGTGTTTATTTTGTTATAGCTGTGCTTTATGTGTTAAGCAATTTTTGAATATTCTTATATTCTAGTTTCTTATTTGTATTCTGTTTTTTTTCATGTTGTCTTTAAGGGTCAATGTGAGTTTTCTAGTGACAGTTGAAGAGACGGTATTTAAGGAAATTTATTTTAGGAAAGTTTTATGGATTAGTGGGCTTAGTGAAGGTTAGTGTTAGGTTAGTTTTCAGGGAAAGTATGGAGGAAAAGGTTTTAATTAGTTTCTTAGAGTTAGTTTTATTTCCTCTTTTTTATGATCTATTATTTTTGTATTTATTTTCAGGATGTTTTACATTTCATATATTGTAAATATTATATATTTTCTTAAAAAAATAAATAAATATATATATATATATATATATATATATAGATATATATATAGATATAGATATAGATATAGATATATAGATAGATAGATAGATAGATAGATAGATAACCTTTCTACTTACCAAAACCAAAGGCGAGCCCATACATGTCTGGTATTCCTGAACACAGAATAATAAAGAACATTTTTGAACTATTTGTACTATGACTGCACAAGGTGTGAGTAAATAATTTCAGAGAGAAACCTAAAAAGTTTTTTATATTTTTTTAAGTAATCACATTTGTCATACATTTTATGGCTAACTAGTGGCAAAAAATACAAAAAATGTACCTACATTAATTCATTTGTTTTATCCTTTGTTGAATATTTTTGATAGTCACTTTTGAGAATTTGGGTAGTTATGCCATACCAAATGAGAGTTATCCCTATTGCAAAATTTTAGAACATCTGCAGATACAAATCATAAAATGATCAACACTAAAAAAATTATACATGTATGGTTTTAGCTGTCTTAGAGGATGCCAATGAAGTTATGTTTTTTTGTGGAACGGGTACAATTTTTTTTACAGATTTTTTAAAATTTTACAATTTCTGAATTCTGTGACTAAATAACTATATTAAACTGTCATCATCTGAAACTTCTCTCTCACATTCTCTCTCTCTCCAGCATGGTGGATTTGCTGTGAATCTGGCGATATCAAGTTCGAATATCTGAGCAAGTGAAGAGCTGCATAGGCGGAATACACCGCTGTGAGTCACACCACGGATGAGATCCTGTCAGGTAATACCGTAGAGTGTGTGAAGAGAGCGAAGGTAAGCCATGCAGTAATAAGTCTTGCGCTCTGAAATTTTGAAGTTTGGTGTATCACTTGCACATGGGATTAAGTTTTCAACAGTGAAATTACCTCTCTTGGACTCTCATGTTATTGTCTCAAATCCGGTACCGGATCAAATACATACCAATGAGATATCAAGGACGGTATTCTGTTTAACTATAACCGGAGCGTGTTCTTAACACTCAAGTGCCCGGTATTAGGGATGGACTTTCTCATGAGTCGGTATTAACCCTGCATATGCTAGCCAACAGATATCAGTAGTGCACTACACTTGCAATTTCTAATTTGATCATTGCCATTTTCTCAGCATGTACCTTTTTGGCTATGTTTTTATTAAAATGTATATGTTCAGCAAACCTGTTTAGGATGTCATTTCCAACTATACTGTAGGGTTGTTTTTGGTGCGGCCAGTAATCCGCTTTAGCTCTTTTGATTTGGTAGAGCTCTTTTCTAACTGATTTGTTTATATACACTTAGGATTGCCAGCACAATACGCAATACCCTTAGAATATCTGTGTGCCCCCTACCCCTAGTAACACAATACGTAACATATAAGTTGCATTAGACCTTATTTCTTTAGGTGAGCATCAGATTTCAATATCACACAGTAGTTTTGTGATTTGATATTACAATAACTGGTTTTTTAGAACATATATGAGCAACTGAATACTAACAAAATGGCATTTAAATTAACTGAGGAGAAATGGGTTAGTGATATTGATGAAGCGTTTAAACCCTCTATCAATATTGACGAAACCAACATTGAAGAAAAAAGTAATGATGTATTTTCAGCATTTAAGGAATATAAGAAAAAAGCAATTAAGGAACTTAAAATTAAATGGGAGCTAGCTAGCTTACAGAGGTATGTTAAAGAAGAATTGATCCCCAGAGGTTTGAGGATTAGACTAGACCCAGGAATAAATTTAAGAGGAGTAGAAGCAAATACTGACTTTATCCAAAAATGGAATGCAATATTAACACGATGCACTTTGGAGTTGATGCAATTAATGATTGATGAGGATGAAAAAAGATTGGAGGAAAGTAAAATTGAGACAAATAAAATTTATGAACAGGTAAACCTCTATGCTAATGACCCAGCTTTTGACAAACTTAATAAAGAGGCTCAAAAAACCTTAGAGCGATTGCAAGGTGAAATTAAGTTTAGAAAAAGGCGTAAAATGGTCAGGGATCAGGATGATTTTAAGAAAGGAATTATATATATAGAAATAACAACAGCACCAGATATGCGTATGACTCAGGCACAGATAACTCTGAGAATGAATTAGATAATGCCCCCCAAAATATAAGAACTGCACTACAGGGGAGGATCCCTTTAGGGGTAGGACCCGGAGAGGAGGCAGACGAAAGAGGGGGAGGTGGTCGAGCTTATTCCAGCAGGCAGAGACAAAGGAGCAGAGGAGGGAGATACAGGAGCAACCCTCAGTATCGAATGACAACCAGGAATCAGAGGAAGGAGAGTCAATTCTGGGAAAATACAAACTAACAAATATTGAAGAGGAAATGTCAGTAATTAACCTCTCTACAGTTAGTTTAAACATGGCACATATTGACCTTTTAAAGAAAGGATTATCATTCTGTCCCTCTAATGGTCTAGATAAATTTGAATTTGTGAAAGATTTAAACCTTTTTGCAAGGAAAATCTTACTTAAAAGATTGTGGGGTAACAGATCCCAGAGCAGTAGCCCTAATGAGAGTGAGGACGCAGAAGCAGTTGCAAATTTAGTATCCTTATTAGAAGAACAGGAGGAGACTAATATGGGCACGACTTAACCCAAAAAATCAAGCTTTAAACCCACGTCCAAATTTATGCCCCAACTATCCTTATCACCTAGTGTCCATACTTTTGTAAAATGTGTGGAAAGAGATGTAGGTAATATAGGAGTATCAGGTATAGTGAGCGATAATTTAAGTAAAAAAGAGAGAAGAGCTCTAAAAGAATTGATGAGTAAAAAAGAAATTCAGATCAAACCATCCGATAAGGGCGGTAATATTGTCATCCTTAACCAAGCTGACTATGTAAAAGAAGTCTTGAGACAGCTTGGTGTAAGGGAACAATATGAGGTTGTCACAAGACAAATCTATGAAAAATCTTGTGATGATCTATTCATTATCCTGAGGCAAGCAAAAGAGTCAGGGCTAATAACAAAAAAAGAATTTGAATTTCTAACTCCAACACACCCAGTAGTACCTACTTTTTACTTACTTACCAAAAAATGTGGCAGCGCAAAAATTAAACTGATATAGGATACACTCTACCTATTAGATACCACAATTTAAAATTCTAAAATCCTACAATCCAAAGAATAATAATAAAAAAATCCTTTATAAACAATTCTAAACTTACAAATGGTAAAGTGCTAGTGCTATTCTTCCATAAATGATTTAGTTAAAATGTATATTTCCTTATCTTCCTGAGTAATATAGTAAACTAAAAAATCTATTGCGCATGTAAAAAATCTATTACACATATAAAAATCTATTACACATAAAACACTGTTTCATGTAATATTCAAAATATAAGTTCAAAGTATAAATACCGCAGTTCAACCTCTTGAACTTAAGCAGGTCCCAAAAGGGTTAAAATCTCGGATGCGCTTGTGTTTTTGTTGTTTTAGTACCTACTTTTTACTGCATCCCCAAATTGCATAAAAGCATCACACATCCACTGGGACGTCCCATAGTGTCGGGCATTGGGGGACCCACAGAAGGGATAAGTAGATATGCAGATTTTTTTCTGCGTCCCTTCTTAACTGAATTGTCCTCCTATGTGCAAGACACGGGGGATGTTCTAAGAAAATTGGATAAGATTAAAATGGAGCCAGATATGCTCCTGCTCACTCTTGATGTGGAGTCACTGTACTCTTCTATCCCACATAAGGTAGGCTTGGAAGCAGCTGAATATTTCCTTAAACTACGTGGAGAAGAGTACAGTGACAACACTACCTTAGTACTCAAATTGTTGGAATTTGTGTTAACTAATAACATATTCATGTTTGATGGCAAATTTTACAGACAGTTAAGAGGCACAGCCATGGGTGCGGCGTGCGCCCCCACCTATGCCTGTCTTCATCTGGGCGTCTGGGAGGCGGTTGATGTCTTCCAGGAATTAGATATATGGGTGGAGGCTCACATCGCCCTATGGCTGCGCTATGTGGATGACATCCTGGTTTTGTGGAAAGGGGATGAAGTTTCGGCCAATAAATTTGTTGAGATATTGAACAAAAACAACAGAAATTTGTTCTTAACTCACCAAATAAGCAATAAGGAAACTACCTTCTTGGATCTCAAACTGACTATTGAAAATGGATTATTAAAAACTAAAGTGTTTCGAAAAGAAACAGCAACTAATAATCTGTTATATGCCTCTAGTCATCACCCAGATGCGTTAAAAAATGGTATTCCAGTGGGACAGTTCTTGAGGCTCAAGAGATGCTGTTCCACTGAACCAGATTTTGAAAAGCAGGCCAGTGAGATGGCTCAGAGGTTTCTTCAGAGAGGATACTCAAGAAATCAAGTAAGGAAAGGCTGGCTTAGGGCTAGGCAGAAACCTAGAAATGAATTATTATATAGAGCAACTGAAAAGCCTAAGGAAGAGACTGAAATTCGTCTCATAACTAAATATAATTCCCATTGGAATACATTGCGTAACATCCTTAACAAACACTGGCATATTCTGTCTAATGACAGTTCAATTGCCAAATATATTTCTGAATACCCACTGCTCACAGCCAAAAGAGCACCTAGCATTAAAGATAAATTAGTCCATAGTGAGTTCCAAAGAGATACCCCAAAAAATTGGCTAACACAGGCACAAACTAGGAAGGGTTGCGAACCTTGTGGCAGATGTGTGTACTGCAAGTACATTGTTAAAGCCTCAAATTTTTGCACTGAATACTCAGAAAGGTCTTACCACATAAATGAAAGAATAGTCTGCAATACCATAAATGTAATTTATATGTTACACTGTTACACTGTTACACTGTTCGTGTCCCAAATTTTACATTGGGAAAACAACACGAGAATTAAAAGAAAGGGTGAGGGAACACAGAGATTAAGGACAAGGAGTCGGACAGTCCAGTTGCCAGACATTTCCAAAAAATGCATAATTCTGATTTTTCTCTCCTTAGAGTACTGGGTATTGAGCATATCAAGCCAAGGAGGAGAGGAGGCAATATTGACCAACTATTGCTCCAGCATGAGTCACGCTGGATGTACAGACTAAACACCCTCTCTCCCCTTGGTTTGAATGAAAAAATTGAATTTTCTTGTTTTCTGTAAATATTCCTTATTACACAATACACTGCTAAATAAAATAAATGTGTGCTGGGGGGCGGAGCCAACAGCCGAGGTAACCAGTCGTGCATCTACTGAGCTCCTAGGCCTAAACTAGAAAAAAAGCTTTTAAATGCAGTAAAGACTGAACTAAATATACAGGTGGACAATTATTAACCAGATCTTAAGTGAAGGGTAGTCTGTCTGAGCGAGCCTATGTATCTAACTCTGTGAATCACAGGATTTATAAGAAGAAGTGATCTGGGCCTACTCTATCTACTACTAACTTGAGGTGCAATTTGGGCTCCCTGGCAAAATGGAGGAGAATCACGAGCCTCTATATACCCTCTTGCGGGACTTTAATCTGCAGATGACAAGCTGCTATTCTGATCTATTGGCCATGCTGAAATTGACGCTGCAGGGAACGTCCAGCAATGACCTACCTAGCAAGAGACCTGGAGATACCCTGACAGAGACATATCGGGAATGTCCGCCTGAGAGGTCTCACCCATCCGTTCAGTTGAGCACCTGCAGTAGGGTAGGTGGAGTTGTGTCGCTAACTGGCCGTAACCCGCTCCTTATTGACAGTACTACAGCTACAATAAAGATCCCTACTGTGTCGGGAGGGGCCCCGCAGTGTGTGGAAATGACACAGCCTCCTATTCTCATGCCGTACCTCATGGCTTGTACGGATGTATGCTTGGCTCTGACGGAGCCTATAACTCTCACCGGGATATCAGCTGAACCTTCAGGAGGTGAGCGGAGTGCCCGTTCCCTCTCTACACTTCCTTCCCCGACACCTCTCCTAAGTACCACAGCAGATACCACTATAGATCCAGCGGGCCGGCCCTCCAGTGACTTAAAATTACCTAATTCAACAGATGGCAGCTTGACTAAGAAAGCGGAGGCTGTATTGGTAGACGTGACAGCTCAGTATAGTAACTTTTTGCCGCCTCTGAAAACTCCTGACTGTATCATGATTCAAGGCCTCAATCACACACCTGGGAACTCCCACATGGGACACGAGGCTAACTTGCTCACACAAGAAATACGAGTATGGAAAGTTGAGAGGGTCTTGCTCTCCTCGTTAATCCTACACAGATTGGGCATAGGTTGATCATTTTGCCTCTCATGGAGATATGCAGGGTGCATGGTTTGTCGGCACGCAGCGTGTCTTCCCCACAAGCTTATGGAGTTTACTATGACGGTAAAATATGCCTTCAGAGACACATAGACCCTTGTTTTTTCCCGGAATCTGTTATTACCCCATTCCTCAGGACTCTAACTAGAAATATTACAGACAGTGGCTGTTGAGTTATTGAATGGGCCTTTTCAGCCATTGACGCAGTCACTCCTCGCCATTATGCAGATTCCACGGTTCACCATGGTTTATATGAGCTTAATATGTATATGCAAATAATCTCTAATATAATGAATACACGACTGGTCTAGCGCAGGGTTAGCTTCAGATCTTATGCTATCCCAATAGGAAATTTTAACAAGCACTGCTTATATTGCCTTAACTATATGGCTAGCATAACGGTTCTCTCTGTATTGCTTATAGTATGTATTTTGTGCTTCAGGATGACTTTATGTGCTTGATTTAACACTGCTTATGGAAAATGTTAACACTATAAGTGAGACTCTTATTCATTTTTGTGCTGCTGTTACTGCTATACTTAGGGCTCCATGTACTAAGCAGTCAGCGAGCTACCCGCAACAAATCTCGCATCAAAATTCGCAAACTGATATGTACAAAGCCGTCAATTATGTTAAAACTCGCATCTTTAAAATTGCGAGCGTACTTATCCGCCAAACCTCGCTACCGCTCCATTTTTCACTGTAATTAGACACATTTGACCACCAACTCGCCAAAAACGAATGTACTAAAAAATCTATTTGTCCGCTCGCTACAATTTCCGCTCCCACCTCGTTATTTTTGCCTCGCCACCTTTTAGGTGGCGGGCAAGGTACAAAACAATAGGAAAGTCAATCTAGACGCCAGTCTAGACATATATAAAAGGCAGTAATATCAGCATTGTACTTACAGCATAACTGGCGTCTAATTTGTCTCTCATTTCCATGTACATAAATTGCGCCCAATTTGTCGACTGTAATTAAAGAGTAATCTATTTAAATTTGTATTGTATAGTTGTCAATCTTTATAATTATTTTTATATTAATATTTATATATTATCAGATCCAGATGAAGCCATATCCAAATTGTAAATAAATATTACAAAAATAACGCTCTGTTATCACTCTTCAAAAAATTTTGAACAATAATAAAGTTGTTTAGATAAGTTGAACTTTTATAGGAGCAAAATTCTATTCCCGCGACTACTATGATGTTCGTGACACCTTGCATGTCACGTGTTAATAATTGGCCAGACAATTCAACTGAAAGTTAAGTACATCAGCTTAGTCGCGGCGAGCGAGGCGTCAAATTTATCAACAATCCGCAACTGCTCGCGGCGGGCTAGACTTGTCTATTTATTGGGGGAATATTAGTACATAGCGACAGCGGACACCATTTCGCCCGCGGCGAGTAACGGCGAGTTTATCCGCGTCTACAATGACGGATGAATTGACTGCTTAGTACATGGAGCCCTTAATATACCACAAACTATAACATGATGTTTATCCGGTATGCTGGAGGGTTTTACAGCCACCCATATTCTCTCAACCTTACTCCGTCAGCTGAAGAGTCACCGCTAATTCATAGCTATATTATGTACACATAGCCCATTTTAGACAGTAACCCTGCTAGGTATGTGACCTGGATTATGCAAATATTGGCACTATGTCCTGCTGAAATTTGTTAAAGTCTTAACATTTGCTCACCATCCAAGTTAAAATTATAAGTAAGGGTTGCCTACACTGCTTACACTACTTCATAGGAACACTAAGTTATATTCTCACCTTAGCTAATTTTAGGCCAGATTAGATATACACTTGTCCCTTTCCATTTGCATAAAGTCTCCTATAGTAAAACTAAATTCTATCTCTTCACATATTTAAAGGCAGAGATGTGTTTATGTTGTCATATCTGGATGTATCCATAGCTCATAACAACAACTCAGACATGGGTATATACCTCATTTAATTGCTTACTACACCTCATTATATTCATGCTTACTAAATAGGTCCCAGTAGTATGATATTATATTACTTTTATGCCTGAGGCCTAGAACTGTTAAGAAAATAGTGTAGCGGAGCTTTGTTATATATGTGCCAAGTCCTTTCTCTCAACTAGTTGATTTTCCTGAGTGAATCCCATCAGTCTCAAAATAATTGGCCTAATATAATACTCACTTTGTGCGATTACAACTAATTCTACTAAGGTCTAACTCAGAGTAGCTTGTGCATAGTGCTATATTGCTGCATTTAGTACTATTATCTACTACTTATAAAGAAATCCTATAAACTACCTTACTTCCTTGCAAGTTCTTAGTCGCTACTTTAAAAACCAGACTAGCTGTTCCATTTTGTTTACATCCTAAATGTTTTCCTCTTTAGATGTGTTTGAGGTGCTGTTTGAAAAAGTTAATTGTTCTGTAATTATATGTTTTACTTAGATATATAGAAAATATGTCTCCCCATGCTATTTTTCTATGCCCATGCTATACTTGTGGGAATTGCCTATTATACGATGTACATGTCAGGACGCCAGAAAAATCCTTTATTGGCTCTCTCATTCTAGACCAAATATTACAAAGTGTGGTCTCACTAATGCTTATATGTGGCAACGTATTAAGTTTATTAGTTAAATGTTTTTAGCCTAACCTAACATGACTCAATGCTATCTTAAAATGCCTCAACTAACTCTCTCCATTATTAATTATGTGTAGTAGTTAGGGCTCAGTTAATAAGGAGAAGTAGGGGCTGCTTATAGTATATATGTTATATGAGACTGCAAATTGCTCTAGGTAAGATTTATGGTATGAAATTTTTTTTTTTCATATATATATTTATTGATGAAATCCATGAGGGGGTACAGAAAAAAAAAAAATAGGTGGGGTGAGAAAGGCAAATTGGCAATACAAAACAGATATTTTACATCACAAAAAATGCATACATAAGGTTTTGAAATAAACAATTTTTAGCTAATGACATCATAACATAAGCCTTTTCTATTGAGTTATACTCCATCCAATTAACCAAATACTTAATCTTCAAAAAAAAAAAAGTCCTATGTCCTCTTCAATAACTCAAGGATACCTTAATTCCCTCCCTACATGGATTTCTTTTCTTATCTTTTTTCCCCTTTCCTTTTCCTTCCTAGTCCTTTATTCATTATCTTTTCTTCAATAAACAACACAAAGAAAAAAGAGAAAAAAAAAAAAAAAACACACACACAAACAGCAGACATACAAACAAGCACAAAAAGAAAAAAAGGAAGAGACAAAACAAAAAAAAAAAAAAAAAAACAAAGAAAAAAAAAACAAAAAAAAAAAACATTTTTATTTTAAAAAAATCGACTAATCCTCTCCCAGTCCTCACCCCCCCTCCCCACTCCCATCCAACTCAAGATAGAAATTGTCTCCAGGATTCAGGGTATCTATCTGAGAGTATTAGTTCTAACAGATCTGATGACCTGCGAAAGTGGGTTAATATTTGTCGTTGCACTTCCTCGGTTTGGTCTAAAATAACCTTATCCCATTTGGTTAGATAATTTTTAACTTTATTTTCCTCAAATATTTGTGGGTCTTGCTGTTCCAAGAGCATTTGATATCGAATCTTCCCGATAACCGCAGCTATAGTTGGAACATTTTTGTCCTTCCACATTCCTAAAATCATCTGTCTCACTAATAGAATTACCGTATTTATTAGAGGTTTGTTTTGGACCTGAACTTGTACCAGAAAAAATATATATAATGGTTTAAGTGTTATGCTGACCGGTAGAAATTTATTCAGCCAAAATTCCACCTGTTTCCATACCTTAGTTATTTTTGGACAGGCACAAAACATATGAAAAAGGTCAGCATAAGGGAATCTACATCTATTACAGGCCATATTCCCCTTCCACCTGGCAAGCCTAGTGGGAGTGAGATATGCCCTGTTTAGAAGCTTTAGATGTGATTCTCTTATCGCCATGTTACTTGAGAACTTCCTGACCCTGTTAAAGCTCTTTTGAAAATATTCTCTATCTATTTCAGGAAAATCTTGCCTCCATAAACCTAAGAGACTATTTATTCTTGCCTCTGCATCTTTAGATACAAGTAATTGATAAATGTAGGAAATAGAATGATTTCCAGTGGAGAACCGATTTATGACTGCGTCTAATGGTCCTAATGACCATATATCACTCTCCAGACTCCCTTGCTTATAGAAAAAATGCCTTATTTGGAGATAGGCAAAAAATGATTTCCTATCTAAGTTAAATTCTCTAGTCAGAGTTTCAAATGATTTCATATGATTAGAGAGTGGATCTATCAGTTGCCGTAAGAAAATCAGATTATTTGCTGACCATTTCATAAAGGCAGAGGTTGAACATCCGCTTTCAAAATCAGGATTTCCTCTGATGGGTAGGTATTTGGATAGAGTGTGCCTTATCTCTAAATGTTTGCAGATTTTGAGCCGGGCTAGAATTATATTGTTAATTGTAAATTTTAATATAGAATTTTGAATCGTTGAATAGTGAGATATATGTAATATTGCTTTCAATGAGTAGGGGGATACTATCTTCTCCTCAATCTCTAAGCTGGTAACATAATTTGCTTCAGTTAGCCAGTCCAGTGCTATTCTGGCAAGACAGGCCAAATTATATTTTACCAGATTCAGGAAGGCAAAACCACCCATTTCTTTTGGATGCATCAGTCTGGCTAATGCAATCCGTGGTTTTTTAGAAGCCCATAAAAAGTGGGAGCAACCTGTATTGAATTTTTTAATATCCATCTTCCGTATAAATACAGGGATATTCTGGATAACAAATAAAACTTTTGGGAGAGTTCGCATTTTTATTAACGCAATCCTTGCTGATAGAGACAGTGGTAACCTACTCCATTTCTGCATCTCAGAGAGACACTTCCTCCATATAGGAGTAAAATTTATGCCATACCATTCCTGTGGATTTCTGGAGATGTTAATTCCTAAGTATTTGATGGAATTATCGGTTAATTTGAAAGGATTTTCTAAGAGACTATTTCTATTCTTTATTATCCATAAAATCTCTGATTTGGCTATATTTACTCTGTAGCCAGTAAAATTGCTAAATTCCGCTAGTAGATCCACTAAGATTGGAATATTTTTCGCCGAGTTCCTTATATAGAATAGAATATCATCCGCATAGAGGGATAGAACCACCTTATGTTGTTTTATCTTAATGCCCTCTAATATTTCTCTACTCTTTATAGCTAAAGGTTCTATAGCCAGATCGAATTACAAGGGTGAAAGGGGACACCCCTGTCTCGTTCCTTTCGATAACGTTATAGGGGGGGATAGGATATTATTTATGCTAAGACAGGAGATGGGGTTCTGATATATTAAGGAGATATATGTGAAAAAGTGCCCTGAAAAGCCAAAGTTAGTTAGCGTTGTGAATAAGTGATCCCATAGGACAGAGTCAAAAGCTTTTTCCGCATCAACTGTCAGAAGAGCAAAATCTTGCTTTGTATCTGACCCTGTCCTATGGGATTCTAATACATATTCAATCAGCATCATAGCCTTTCTTATATTTTTTTGTGCTGTTCTCCCCGGTAAAAAACCGGTTTGATCTGGGTGAATGACATCACCTATGATCTTTTTGAGACGGGACGCTAATATGTTTGCTAATCTTTTATAATCGTTATTGAGGAGGGAGATTGGTCTATATGCATCGAGTGAGTTAGGGTCCTTATCCTTCTTTAGAATAAGAGTAATATTAGACGCTGTAAAGGTTTGTGAGGGTTTGACATGTAGTAGAAAGTAGTTATTAAACAGTTTAGTCAATATAGGGGCAATCTCTTCTGCGAGTATTTTATAAAACTCACTGGGAAGTTGGTCAGGGCCTGGGGCCTTCCCTAGGGTTAGTTCTATAATAGCTTTTGAAACCTCCCCCATTGTGATCTCCTTATTTATTGTACTCAGCTGTGCTGCTGAAATTTTTGGCATCTTAATGCTATTCCAAAATCTATTTTTCGTCTCCTGATTGGCTTCAGTAGAAGTGTACAGTTTTTGGAAGAATAAGTAAAATTGTCTATTAATGTCCTTTGGGGAGTTGTATTTTTGGCCATCAGATAGTATTGAGCCAATATAATTACTTTTCCTTTTGCTTTTTGAAATGGTCGCAAGCATTTTTGCCGTTTTTGGAGAAAATGCACCGAATAGGGCTTTGTTTTTGAGTTCTGTTTGTAGCTGATTTTGTATTAAAAATATCTCTCTTTCTTTCTTTGCCTCCTGATAAATGATCCAATTCTCTCTACTCGGATTGTCAATATATTTTCTAAATTTATTTTTCAAGGTATTCGTTAATTGAAAGTCTCTAGCTTTTATCTTTCTTTTCCTTTTGACCATAAAGGCCTTTATCTCACCCCTGAGAAAGGCCTTCGCAGCTTCCCAATATATTTCAGTCTTAACGAGATAATCTTTATTTAACAGAGCATAATCCCTCCATTTTTGGGTAAGCCAGTTCCTAAAATAAATGTTAGAGTACAGAAATGAAGGGAAAAAAAATTTGCCACATAGATTTTCTCTGTTATTCCCCAGCTGGACAGACAAAGAGATAATCGCATGATCCGATAGGACTATACTTTTTATATCTGTTTTAATCTCCAATTGTAAGAGTTTTTCAGAGGCCAAAAACATATCTATCCTTGAGAATGTATGGAAGGTCTTGGACTCACATGTAAACATTTTCTCATCTGGATGTTGTATTCTCCAAACATCCCTGAGTCCAAGACCTTTCATAAAGGATTTTAGGACCCTGGCCTCCTTCTTAGACCTATAAGAGCCACTTGATCTCAGTCTGTCCAGCTGGGGGACACATACACTATTGAAATCTCCACCAATAATTATTTGGGAGTCCACTGATTTGATTAATTTTGCATAAAGTTTATCCCAAAAATCTGGTCGGCATTCATTTGGTGCATAGAGATTACATAAGGTATAGCGCCATTTATTAATCTCTATTTCCAAAATAATATACCTTCCCTCTACATCTCTCTGTTGCGAGATTAACTGGAACTCTAAATTCTTACTAAAAATACATGCCACTCCTCTCTTTCTTTTAACTGCCGGAGTTGCATAGACATCTCCAATCCAGCCCATTTTTAGTTTCTCTATTTCCTGCATACTCAAATGTGTTTCCTGCAGGAAAGCAATATCTGGTTTGTGACTTTTCAGATGTTGTAATATTTTTTTTCTCTTGGCAGGGGAGGAGAACCCCCCTACATTCCAAGATAGTAAGTTAAGTAATTTTTTCATTTCTATTAATGTGAGTTTTTATAGCCCCATCCAAAGAGAGGGGGAGAGGAAAAGGAGGAAAAAAAAAAAAAAAAAAAAAAAAAAAAAAGGAAAAGAAAAAGAAAAAAAACAAAAAAAAAACACAAAAACAAACAGACAGTAGAACATGTCAGTGCCGAGCAGGCCAACTAATGTACAAAGAAAGAACCTCGCTATTCTCATAGTTAATTCTGACTTTTCTTATTTTCCTAGAAAATGTTTAACCTCCTCCACTGTAGTTAATGTATAAATGTTATTGTCAGTAAAGATTTTGATTTTTGCCGGGTAGATCATAGTGGCTTTATGGCCTGCGTTGATCAGTTGCGTGCACCAAGGTGCCATCAGTCTCCTTCTATTTAATGTTTCCGCAGAAAAGTCTTGAAATAAGTATATACGTTCTTTATTGACCTCTACTATGCTTTTTTTCCTATAATATGCCAAGATTTTCTGCTTATCCTGAAAATTTAGGAGTTTTGCCAGAACTGGTCTTTTATATTTAGATGTGTCATCTTTCTTTACTCCCAGTCTGTGTACCCTCTCAACTGCTATCTCTGTATTATCTGATGGCATACCTAATAGTTCTGGTAATGTAATTTTCATGGTATGAAATTTTTATTGTTTGGGTTTGTTTAACCAGGCTTACCTATAGTTCACTAATAGTTTATATACTCATAGAGGTAAGCATACCCTCTAAACATGTTGTAAACATTAATAGCATCTATTTAGTCCAAGTTATGTTAACCAGTTATAACAGGAAGACTAGGCCTCCCTTGATTAGACATACCTCTATTTATTGCAATAAGGTTGTCTTTTACCTATGATTATAAAGCATCATACCTTTCGTATAATTCTAAAATACTCCCAAATATTGCCCCGAAGTGGTAAACTTTGAACTACCTTGATCGTCTGGTCCCATATATAGACCTCTTGGGACACTTGGCGTATATTTTGTATTAATCGCTTTACTGGAGGGGAGAACTCTAATATCCACAATAGCCTGAAATAAATCCATGTTCAGTTTATTGCTTATAAGTTAACCCAGCATGCTGTATTATGTCCTGCTAGTTTCTATATTTATGGCTCCGTCCCCCCCACCCCTTTCCCTATGCGTATAGCGGTGCTTACCCGCTGAATATCCCCCACCCCCCTATTAATCTCGGCCCAAGAGTGGCTGATATCTATGTTGACCCTCCACAGACTGATATTTTGGTCTTAGGTAAAATACTATTAGAATGTGGAGCTCATACGCTGATAATATATTATAAAATGAAGTTTTATTTAATCTCGCCCAAGATACTGTCTATCTTCAAAACCAGATTTCAAAATGTATTTTCTCTTGCTATATATGCCTATTGCTTTCTCAACAATGCCTATGTATAGACAATGTATTAATCTCTTTGTTGTAACTTTGGCCTGTGGGCGAGTTCTTGTTGTGATGATATGTGTCTTAACTTCAATAAAAAAATAATTAAAAAATAAAATAAATGTGTGCTTAAAAGTGAGCATCTTGATATGTTCACATAAGTGTCTTTCAGTGTAAAAGTGAAATTATAAGTTCAATGCTGTATATCATTATGTATCAAGTAATTTCCAAAAACTTGGAAATTGTAATATGCTATATTGTATAGTTTAGTTGTATGTTAAATGTATCCAGGTATTTAATTGTAGCCATTGAAATTTACATGCATTATACATTCCCCTTTAAAATCCATGAAGGGGTTGTAACTTTGTATCTGCACCAGTGTTTAAAAGTCTGTTGTGGTGTCTAATCAGACACATCTGATGAAGCCCTGAGTTCAGCCCGGAAAGGGGGAGGGGCGAAACGCGTAATGTTTTGAACAAGACACAGTGTGGAGGACGCCAGCATGGTGGATTTGCTGTGAATCTGGCGATATCAAGTTCGAATATCTGAGCAAGTGAAGAGCTGCATAGGCGGAATACACCGCTGTGAGTCACACCACGGATGAGATCCTGTCAGGTAATACTGTAGAGTGTGTGAAGAGAGCGAAGGTAAGCCATGCAGTAATAAGTCTTGCGCTCTGAAATTTTGAAGTTTGGTGTATCACTTGCACATGGGATTAAGTTTTCAAAAGTGAAATTACCTCTCTTGGACTCTCATGTTATTGTCTCAAATCCGGTACCGGATCAAATACATACCAATGAGATATCAAGGACGGTATTCTGTTTAACTATAACCGGAGCGTGTTCTTAACACTCAAGTGCCCGGTATTAGGGATGGACTTTCTCATCAGTCGGTATTAACCCTGCATATGCTAGCCAACAGATATCAGTAGTGCACTACACTTGCAATTTGTAATTTGATCATTGCCATTTTCTCAGCATGTACCTTTTTGGCTATGTTTTTATTAAAATGTATATGTTCAGCAAACCTGTTTAGGATGTCATTTCCAACTATACTGTAGGGTTGTTTTTGGTGCGGCCAGTAATCCGCTTTAGCTCTTTTGATTTGGTAGAGCTCTTTTCTAACTGATTTGGTTATTTATATATATATATATATATATATATATATATATATATATATAGACATATATAGACATATATAGACATATATACATATAAATATATATAACTATCTATCTTTCTATCTATCTATTTATCTATCAATTTTTCTATCTATCTTTGTATTTCATATGTAATTAAAAAGGGTTATTCCTGTTTAAACTGAGTGGGAGCAAAAAAATGTTAAAAATTGCCTGGTCTTTTTGGCAAGTTTTGCTCTAAAATCTTTGATCCTGAAGGGGTTAACTCTAAAACAAATATATTTAACATTGGTTATACTGCAATACACAGACACACACACACAAAAAAAAACAGATACACATCTAGAAATAAAAAGAACATTTACTTCTATATGAAGAACATTGTTTAATATTCATAACTGCCATAGTGCATTTAGACTAATGTGGTGTTAGAAGTGTTAGGTTATTTTGCGCTCAGTTGAAGTCTATGGGGAGATGAAGTCCTGAAATTAGTGTGCTTCAGGTTTCGTGAGATAAAGAAAAAATTAGTGTGCCACTTGTAATCTGCCTCATACTCTTTGAAGGAGTTATAAATTTAAGTTATAAGTTTTATTTTTTTCTAAAGTAATAGTGCAATAATAAAATAAAATATTAGAGCATGTTCTTCTTTGAAACTTTATGTCTCTTTTACTAGGTTTCAAGAAAAATGTTTGTGCACAAATCTATAAGTCATGTTCCTAAAATATCTCAACTTATTCCCTGGAGGAAGAAACCTAAAGAAAGTGGCTTAAAAATCAAACTTTTTGGTTGACCTGATGAGCTTTATTGGAATTCTTAATTCAAGTACTCAGTGAACACAAACATGCCAGATTTTTTGGAAATATGTTGGGTAAGAGCAGGTTAATGCCCATGGTTATTGATCAACTGTTTATTTCACCTGTGCTCTAATCTAGTTATCCTCAAATTCTTGCTTGTTAGTGTGTCCTAAGGACCGGTATTGAGAAAAAACTGACTTAAATCTAGTTATCAAAAGCCAATTAGGACTTGTTGTAGTAGAAACGGCTTGGCACACTGTCAGCAAAAATGTTGCATTGTCTTGCAATATATTCTCTTATTACTGAGGCTAATTATGGACAGATATGTTGCAAATTTAGGCTTGTAAAGTCTGTATTATGTACTTACACTTCTCAGAATTAGAAAACTCACAAAGTTTAGTTTGAATTAAATAGGAGGCAAAACAATTATGGAAAGTATGCAATTGTATTCGCCTAATTAGACAATTTTCATTAAAATAACAAAGTGTTTCATGTACATTGCAAAATTTACAGTGAAACAATTCTACTAATTCAATAGCAGCTTTGAAATATATATATATATATACACACACACACTATATAAATCTCTCTCTCCCTAATATAATACAAGGTGTAATATTATTTTTCTTTCAAAATATAAACATTTTCAGAAAATTCATAAAAACCATAGCAGAAAAGAAAAAAGAGTAAAAAAAAAATTCTGAGAGGAATTTATTAATTTACGGCTAGATTATGAGTTTTGCATTATGAGGGGTGTGGTACTAATTCGCACGTTATTGTCACCGCTCACTTTCCTACAGTGTTGGTATTACAGGTTTTCAAAAACCCGGCGTTAAAAGGCAAAAAGTGAATGTTGAGCAAAATTGTGCTCCATACCGCACTCCAATAGCAGCGCTGCTTAAGTCAGCGGTGAGCTGGTTGTACGTGCTCGTGCATGATTTCCCCATAGACATCAATGGGGAGAGCCAGCTGAGAAAAAGTCTAACACCTGCAAAAAAGCAGCGTAAAGCTCCATAACACAGCCACATTGATTCCTATTGGGAAATAAAATTTATGTTTACACCTAACTCCCTAACATAAACCCCGAGTCTAAACACCCCTAATCTTACACTTATTAACCCCTAATCTGCCGCCCCGACATCACCAACACCTGCATAATTCTTTTTAACCCCTAATCTGCTGCTCCGGACATCGCCGCCACTATAATAAACATATTAACCCCTAAACCACCGCACTCCCACCTCGCAAACACTAGTTAAATAGTATTAACCCCTAATCTGCCGCTCCTAACATCGCTGCCACCTACCTACATTTATTACCCCCTAATCTGCCGCCCCCAACGTCGCCGCCACTATACTATATTTATTAACCCCTAAACCTAAGTCTAACCCTAACACCCCCTAACTTAAATATAATTAAAATAAATCTAAATAAAACTTACTATCATTACCTAAATAATTCCTATTTAAAACTAAATACTTACCTATAAAATAAACCCTAAGCTAGCTACAATATAACTAATAGTTACATTGTAGCTAGCGTAGGGTTTATTTTTATTTTACAGGCAAATTTGTATTTATTTTAACTAGGTGGAATAGTTACTAAATAGTTATTAACTATTTAATAACTACCTAGCTAAAATAAATACAAATTGACCCGTAAAATAAAACCTAACCTGTCTTACACTAACACCTAGCCTAACCCTACAATTAAATAAATTCCCTAAATTAAATACAATTAACTAAATTCAATACAATTAGCTAAAATACAAAAACAAACAAACAGTAAATTACAGAAAATAAAAAACAAATTGCAAGATCTTTAAACTAATTAGACCTAATCTGGAATTATTTAGGTAATGATAGTAAGTTTTATTTAGATTTATTTTAATTATATTTAAGTTAGGGGGTGTTAGGGTTAGACTTAGGTTTAGGGGTTAATAAATATAGTATAGTGGCGGCGACGTTGGGGTGGCAGAGGGGTTAATAAATGTAGGTAGGTGGCGGTGATGTTAGGGGCGGCAGATTAGAGGTTAATAATATTTAACTTGTGTTTGCAAGGCGGGAGTGCGGCGGTTTAGGGGTTAATAGGTAGTTTATGGGTGTTAGTGTACTTTTTAGCACTTTAGTTATGAGTTTTATGCTACAGCGTTGTAGTGTAAAATTCATAACTACTGACTTTAGAATGCGGTACGAATCTTGACGGTGTACCGCTAACTTTTTGGCCTCCCAGGACAAGCTTGTAATACCGGCGCTATGGAAGTCCTATTGAAAAAAGACTATACGCAATTTGCGTAAGTTGATTTGCGGTAAGGCCAAAAAAGTAAGTAAAAAAGCAGCGTTATGAGGTTTAACACTGCTTTTTTACTCATAACGCAAGACTCGTAATCTAGCCGATAGTTTCTGAAAATTCTATTGATATCTTTTCACATAGCTGATTGAATTAATATCTCAGCTATGGATTTTTAAACAATTGGGAAAAGGTCTGTGCTTATGAAAAACCTTAAAAGTAATAAAACACAATAAAACCTTAAACTGTTTTCACAACGAATCAATAATATTCTGCTTCATATTTATGATAGTAAAATAGACCCAAAATCTGTATAGTTATACACTTATCTCAAATATTTATGATGTTTAAAAAGATGTGTTTAATTTCCATCCTAACCATAAAATAAGTCACTGAATTGTCAAAATTAATAACATTTTCTTACATTTATTTATAAATGTTATTGCATATTTTCATCCTACAGGAAAATATCGCTTTGGACTACATTATTTCCAGCTGCAATTGCATTCTGCTGTTCTTTCCAAATGTTTGAATGTGTATTGAAGTAGAGCTTTGAATATAAGCATGCTTCATTTTCCATTGTTCATGATGTTGAAAATCTATTTGTTGATTGCTTAACTTATTCATCAGTTTGTTAAAATCATTGTTTATGTGTTGTAACTAGACAGAGAGACAGCGCCGTAGACACCTCACCCTAGCTTAATAGCGCTGATCACCTCACCCTAGCTTAATAGCGCTGACACTTCACTTTTTCACTAAAGTCATTGTTTATGTGTTGTAACTAGACAGAGAGAGAGCGCCCTAGACACCTCACCCTAGCTTAATATTGCTGACACTTCACTTTTTCACTAAAGTCATTGTTTATGTGTTGTCAACATACAAAGCCGGGAAATAGATAGTTGGCATTTAAATTTAAAAATACTAGCAATTACTAAATGTAATTATTGCACCCCTTTTGGCTCAGGCCAATTACATTATATATCATGGATGACATTTGACTTCAACAATGACACAATAGCTCCAAAGCAGCTTTTACTGCTTAGTACATGAAGCTCTTTTTTGTATAATAAACCATAATTTTCTATTCTATGTTTTTTTATATATATATATATACACAAACATTATTTCATATATAAAAAGTATTTGTACAAAGATACAATTAAAACAGAGTATTAAAGACTGTTTTCTAATACTTTAACATTTTTCTAAGTTTACCAATAATGATGACTCAAGAGTGGAATTGGTCCCTTACTTTGTCCCAGATAAAATCTGAGTCCTCAGGAACAGAAATACGTTTATTAATTTTAGCCGGTATTCAAATGGAAAAAAATATCCTTTACACTACCTAGCTTAGTAAATTATGCTATCATCCAAAGAAAACTCATCCCAATCTTTCTCAATCAGGAACCCAATATGAAAATAAAAAGAATAGTCCCTAGAATGTATGGCATCGGACTAATTTGATAAGAGAACATAGAAAATTAAAGTTTACAGGTAAGTCCCACGCATGCTATAAGAGTGTACTTCTGTAGAGAGAAATGTGTTTCATATTCAATCCGTTCAACCAAAGTTTCCTATACTCAGAGAACTAGCCTTTTGACTATGATTAAGTGCCAAGTCCTATTCCATATGTTCCCTTGTACCCACTATTGCAACAAAAGCACTCAAGCTCACAATAAGTAACCACAGAACTTTAAAACCCCAATGAGAGCATTATCAAAAACTGAGCAAATTATGTTCTTCTTATCATAAGAAACCAATATTAACATATATATATATATATATATATATATATATATATGTGTGTGTGTGTGTGTGTGTGTATGGGTGTGTGCGTGTGTGTGTTTGTAAATGGATCACATATACACACACACAAGGAAATAAATACATATTCCTATATACCCATATGTACATTAAATAGTTCATCACCATCTTACCTCGACAGGTCATTCCCAATGGCTCTATATCGGATGTGGTGTCTTACATTGCCTTTTTGGATATGAAAGTGGGTACACATAAGTGCAAAAATCAAAGGCCTAACCTCTACAATGACATCATTTTATCCAGAGGCGTAACTAGAAACCACTGAGTCCAGGTGCAAAAATATAAGAAGGCCCCCCCCACCCCCCAAAAAATGTGAATTTGATACATATTTAACACATAAAAAAAAATGTGAATCAGATTACATGTCTGCAAAAGGAGGTACCATGTGCCCAGTCTGTGAGATGGTCTGACCCCCTATAACTGTATATAGTGACACTGTTTAACCCACCAGTACTGTATATAGTGAGTTAGTGACTCAGTCTGTAATCTGCCCGTGGGATAGCTGGCCTGACCCTACCCGCCCCAGTACTTTATAAAGTGACCACAGTAGTCTGTGACATGGTCCAGCCCCCTCCCCATACTGTATATATAGTGGTGCTAAATAGTGACACTGTTTACCCCCCGCTCCCCCCCATGCTGTAGTAACAAGGTCTGTAATTTTCTGGTTCCACAAACATACACACACACATACATGCATAAATACACACACAGTCACATACATACATACATACATACATACACACACACGCACATAAACACCAATGGGTAAAACAGAAACTCTAATCCCTGTAGTCAGAGACAGAGACACTAGTGAAGCATCACATCACTCTCACATGATATAAGTGCAGGCAGTGGCAGGTCAACGTTTTTTTTAATTAAGAGAGGACGGGGGGGTGGTCGCAGTTGCGCTCTCTGCACCACCTGTAGTTCTGCCCCTGATTTTACCCATGCTCAACAAATTACAGGGAGAAAAACAGTCTGCATACAATGGTACAATTCCCACTGTTTTATCATGTCTGCTACCAAAACTTTCCAGAACTAGTGTTTACATGAATAATAATAAGCTCACATGTCCAGTGTGTGTCCTTTACACCTGTACAAACATGTATCAGGCATGAGGTACATTCCAATTAGTGATTAAACAAATCTATCCTGAGGGCATCAACAACAATAATATGAAAAGAGAGCTAGGGTATACTTTAGACTTCTCTAATATGAACGTAACCTGAATATAACCCAACAAGTAAACATGAGCATTATTTACCAAATATAAAAATGCATAAGTCTTATATAAGCGCGCATTATTTAGTTTTTACTGCTGTAGGTAAGGAAAACATTTTGAAAGCACTTACACATAAAATTACACTACAGAAATGTTCTGCTACTTAAAATTATGTCATGAGTGGGAAGTTCAATTTATATATTTTGTTTCAATTTTTAATTTATAGAAAATGTAAAATGACTTTGTTTAAAGAGATTATGAAGTCATCATTATAGTTTTATTGAATACATACTTTTTATATCTTTAAGATTTTTTTTTTTTTTGCTTTGCTAATGAGATAACAAATAGCAGTGTAAATTTATACAAATATGGCCTAAGAGAAATAAAAACTGCTGACATTTTAAGGTGTGGCTGAATTGCCCATATGAAATAATTAGAAAATTAAAAAAGGGACTTAAACATTACACCTGGTCATCCCAATAAATGTCTTTTATGTGAGGGATTTAGCGTACTTGCTCTATCTGTCATGCAGATTTTAGTGCAACCTAGAATATTGTTTGAGTAATAAAAAAATGTTTGAATTTGTGAGCGCCAAAATAGAAGAAGTACTATTGATGCACTTGAGCAATGTTAATGCACAATATTGCTAACATGTCTGTGCTCCACTTGTAATCCAGACCATAGTGTTTACATTAGCAGAGTGTCCCAAATGTATTGATACATTCTGATTGTAAAACACGGATAACTAATGCAGGTGTGTAGTGCTTTATTACAAAGCAAGAGCTGGCACAGCATTTTTTTAATGAAGTCAGTTTATTTAGGCTCCTGTGCAATGTTGATGTGAGATATTTTGCTAAAATATATGCAGAACACTTTGCAGGTGTTTGATCTGCAGCTGGTCAGTAGCAATTGCTGGTGCTTGATTAGGAGTATAGTGTTTGGACTTGATATTATAATCAATTCGCAATATTCAGCTGCGGCAAATCAAGTGATGATTATTATTTTGGTTGAAGATGATTAAAGGAACATTCATTTTATTTCTGTGTTGTATCTAACAGAGAAGGTAGCAATATCCATTACTTTAGTTTTCAGGTGTTCCTTTGCTGAAAAATTATCCTTTTTTGTTTTTATGCTTTTGTCAATGTTCACCAACTCAGCTGTGGTGTGTTCCTTATGAGCCTGAGCTATCAAACAAAACAGTTGTGCATAGACTTGTGCAGCAATGAATACTCTGTTTTGGAAGAATCATTCATAACAAATATTCTGAAAAATTAGTTTTTGATACAATTCTTTTGCGAAACAAATGCAAGTCTACATTTCATCTTAGTTTCAAAATAAAAATAAATTCTATTTACTCAACCCTTGTCATATTTTTGAAAATGTTTAAATAATGATTTGCCATTAACATGATACAACTTTCTTCAATGTAATTTCTCTTTAAAGAGACAGTCTACACCAACAATGACATTGTTTAAAAAGATAGATATTCCCTTTATTACCCATTCTCCAGTTTTGCATAACCAACACAGTTGTATCTAAGTTTCTGCAGGCTGCCCCTTATTTCTGGTTTTTTTTACAGACTTGCATTTTAGCCAATCAGTGCTGTCTCCTAGGTAATTCCACATGCATGAGCACAATGTTATCTATATGGCTCACATGAACTAACGTCTTCTAGTTGTGAAAACATTTCAAAATACATTCAGATAAGAGGCGGCCTTGAAAGGCTAAGAAATTTGTATATGAGCCTCATAGATTTAGCTTTCAACCAAGAATACCAATAGACCAAAGCAAAATTGATGATAAAGGTAAATTGGAAAGTTGTTTAAAATTACATGTTCTATCTGAGTCATGATAGTTTATTTGTACTAGAATAGTCCCTTTAAATGCTGAGAATTAGGTAGGTTTTTAAGTGTCCTAACAGTGTTAAATGAAGATAATTGATAATTATTGAATTATTGATAAATAGGTTTAAATATCAAAACCTTCACTGTTTGTCTGAATGTGTAACTGAGTTATGACATTAGTACAAATTTAATATATAATCATAAGTCACTAGTCAAGGGAAAAAATAGTTTTAAATAATTAAAACATAAAAAAATATTGTTATGTATTTTTTAAGTCAATCATTATGTTTAATGTATTTATAAACTGTTATGGGCAAAGGTTCTCTGTCCCCAGGTGAGGGTAGGTTAAGCACATAGCTAAAAACCTTTCATCAGCAATGACACAAACCATTCTTCTTTGAGCACCTCCCAGGGCCGCCATCAGGGGGTGACAGGGGTGACTCCTATCAGGGGCCCAATAGGCTAGGAGGGCCCCATGAGGCAAGAACTAAAAAAAAATAAAAAATAAAAATCGGGCAGCAACCAGTGGGTACTACAGCAGAGTGCTAATTGAGCATGGGAACTGTTATTACAAGGAGTAAAGTATTAGCATTTGAGAGGATTTCTGAGTGTGCACTAAACCACTATGCACAGTGTGAGACAGACTTGGCACTTTGTTTGCACAGTGTGTGCCTGAGTCAGACGGCTGATCACTTTCATTTGCAGAGGAGGTAGGAATTACTTAGCAAATGTTTTTTATTTCTTTGTGCAATTTAAGATTGTAACTTCAGTGTGGTAGTAGTTGTATGGTGGGGCCAGGGGTCCATAAAAACACATTTTTTTAGCAGCAGTGTATTTATGATTATTTGACAATGCTGTAGAAATTCTATATTTAAAACCATGCAGAAATGTTTCCTCCTCAATACACAAATGATATATATTACATTACAGTTTACTACCCCTTTATGCAAGGACTTTCCAGATACAAGGAGGCATTTTATCTAAGATTTTTACATCTGCATAACATGTTATACTCTCAGACTAAGATTGCTCAGTGTTTGAAATGAGACAGGTTAACTTAAAACTGTTCAGTTTACACTACAGCTGACTTAATTTTGAAATGCATACCAACATACTTAAATCCTGCATTTAACCAGATCTAATGGTATGGGTACCACAGCTTATGGTTCCACCAAGACCATATAGAGTACCGCACTTTCAAAATCCACAAGTACAGCTGACAGATGGGAACATTTGTACACTATATTTGAAGTGGTGCTCTTGGTTGGGAAAAATGGGGAAAATATCAAACAAACATATGTCAACCTTCTAAAAGTACTTTTCTTCATCTGGCCATCTACCCAGATCATTAATGTAAAATTTTGAATTCACAGAATTATTTTTGTTTGTACATTTACAAATATGATTCTTTAAAAAGTGATCTCTTATTTTCTGCATTTTTTTTATCATGCATGTCACACACTGTTGATTAAGGGGATGCAAGGTGCATAAATGTTTCCTCCTGTGAGTGTTTCTGTGGGTGTCTGTATTTATGTCTTTGTGCTTTGGTTTGTGTCTCTATGAGTGTCTATGAATTTTTTTCTGTTGGTATCTCTGTGAGGGTGGGTGTGTATGTCCTTGTGCATTTTCTTTGGATGTCTGTGAGGGTGTGTGCATATGTCTTTGATCTTTTTCTATGGGTGTCTCTGTGAGAGTAGGCATGTGTTTGTCTTTGTGTATTTTCTCTGGATGCCTCTGTGAGGGTGGGTGTGTATGTCTGTGTTTTCTGTGAATGTCTCTGTGAGGGTGTGTGTGTGTATGTATGTCTGTGTTTTCTGTGGATGTCTCTGTGAGGGTGTGCATTTTCTGTGGGTGTCTCTGTGAGGGTGTGTGTGTATGTCTTTGTGTGTTTTCTGAGGCTGTCTCTGTTGGTGTTTCCTTGGGTGTATGTGCAAGTTTAAGTTTGTATGTGTGTGTCCATTGTCTGTTCCTTTTTAGGACATTTTGACCTTAATACTGATTATTCACATCTTTCTACAGACTTTGAGACTAATGAGACCTTTCCGGAAGTCACTCATCTACCATTTAACCTTTAAATTATTGTTTAGGCAGTTCAGGGCCCTTCCTTTCAGCCACTGCATGCTGTTGTCATCATTTAGTTGGCATCTTCCTTTACAAAAAGATAATCAGAACTCCATATTTTGTTTTCTAAATCTCCTTTTTTTTACAAAACTGTAGTTTACCTCATTACTTGTCAGGTCAATGTAAACAAGTTCTGAGTGTCTGTTTGGGTGTCTGTGTCTGAGTTTCTTTGCGAGTCTGCTAGAGTGTCTATATGTGAATCCTTATGTGTGAGTGTGTGTGTGTTTCAGTGTATGTTACTACCTTTACAACATTTCCAAGTTTAAATAGACACTTAAGAATAAAGTGCATATACATTTTAGTCAATTGGTCAAAAATTGCACATGTCAAAGGAGGGGGGGGGGGCCCTGATCAATAATTAAGTCAGGGGCCCCAAAATTTCTAGTGGTGGCCCTGGCACCTCCTATAGTGACTTCCTTTTAATTTCTTAGATTCACTTAAGCTTTGTGATGTGAAAGACCATAAAAGCTAGATTCACTGCAGGATTCTCTAAGTGAAAGTGTGGAACTAAATGATCAATAGGCTGACCAACTTGTATATTTTTAGAAAAGAGGGTGAAGCAAAAATAGTAAAATACGTATAATACTAAAAGGACTGCAATTTAAGTTATGCTTAATTTTGACTCTGTACCATGCATTGCTTGCATTGAAAGGCATATAGGACATATTATGCACTTCAGGTTAACATGCACAATACAGAGCAGTAGATGTACATTTTTGCAGCATTGCTCTATATTCATTCTACTGTATTTTTATATTTGTTATGCTAGTTTGAAAATATGTTAAAAAACCAACAACATAAAAAGATCACTCTCTTAAACTGAAGTGCAAGGTGCATCTGACAAAATGCCTGCAACATCACTGATCCATGAATGTGTAGCATTTATGTCACATGGTGCAAAAAATGTGTGACAGATTGTAGCACCCAATATGAAAACATGGCGCTTCTTCAAAAAGCACCTGTAGTGGGTTAAAATAAAAGAACAGCTTTAACGAATGCTTCTGACACAGGAGGAAAATAACAACATGGTTAGTTGTAACCCTTCTACTGAAGTTGTACATGGCAGTATAACGCTCCATTAAGAATATGAATATTAAAATGTTCAGGGTTTATCTTGTATTCAATTTTAGTTACATCTGTCTCAGAGGTGACAATGAGAGGGATACATGAGCAAGAATATTAGTTGTGTGTGAAGTATTTGTGGAGTTCTCATTATATAAATAAAGCTCCTTACAAAAAAGGATATATTTGATAAGTGTTATTGTTTCTATGCTTGCAAGATTGTCTCAAAATGCAAGATAAACTTTCTTAACTATAATGACAGGTAATGTAAAAAAGTAGAAGAAAATTCATGCTAAAATTCACTCACATACTGAAGTTACAATTTATATTCAACAGTGTCTTCATGTTTAACTTAAAGTTTTTAGAACATTCGCTTTCATGTGAGTTCTTGTTATTTTTTATGAACCATGTTGCAGCTTGTCTGGAACTTAAGATTTATCTGATCTTTAGAGAATGCAGCAGGGACTATGAGTTCTGTAAGCTCTATAGCTTTATAACTCACAAACCAAGGGACTTTGGTTAATTTAGTCATGTCATTTGTCAATTTCTTTCTTCATTAACTTTGCTAATTAGTCATGTGTGTTAGCACTCTATTTATATCATTAAATGCCAAGAAGAAGATAACTTTTTAGGTTGTTGATGGACAGAGTTATTTTAAAGGGACAGTCTACTCCAGAATTGTTATTGTTTAAAAAGATAGATAATCCCTTTATTACCCGTTCATCCAGTTTGGCATAACCAACACATTTATATTAATATGCTTTTTACCTCTATAATTACCATGTATCTAAGCCTATGCAGACTGCCCCCTAATTTCAGTTCTTTTGACAGACCTTTTTGCCATTCAGTGCTAACTCATAAGAAACTCCACAGGAGTGAGCACAATGTTATCTATATGGCACACATGAACTAGCGCTGTCTAGTTGTGAAAAACTTTAAAAAAACAATGACATAAGAGGCAGCCTTCAAGGGTTTAGAAATTAGCATATAAATCTACCTAGGTTTAGCTTTCAACAACGAAAACTAAGAGAAAAAAGCAAATTTGATGATAAAAGTAAAATGGAAGGTTGCTTAACCACTTAACGACCAAGAACGTGCAGGGTACATCCTACAAAAAAGGTCAGTTAATGACCAACGACGTACCCTATACGTCCTTAGGGGTTTGAAGCAGTGGAAGTGATCCTGATTGCTTCCAGCCCCTTGCATGGTATTGCAGTGATGCCTCGATATTGAAACATCCTGCAATACAATTTTTTTACACACCGATGCAGAGAGAGCCACTCTGTGGCCCTCTCTGCACCGGTAGTGATGGTGCCGATCATTGGTGGGTGGGAGCCTTAGCAGGGAGGCGGGTGGGCAGCCCATCGCTACTCGCCATCCGGTTCCTGTAAGTGCAATGTGCACACCAGGTGCAGGGAGCATGTGGGGGAGCCTGCGGGGGGCACGCGCGCAGCATCTACTGCCACCAATGTAGTAAGTGAATAGGAAGGAGGGAGAGAGAGTGGAGAAAAAATAAAGATCAAAGGATCTGGGAGGGGGAGGGCGTATTTAGGGGGGGCAGCTACACTATACTGCCAAGATGGCGGCAAATAGGTAGCGGGGGGAGGGTAAGAGAGCTATTTGGGTGGGATCAGGGAGGTTGGGGGCTAAGGGGGGATCCATCACAGCTGAATAGATATTTTTTTTTTTTTTAAAAAAAAAGCCTTTTATTTTAGTACTGGCAGATTTTCTGCCAGTACTCAAGATGGCAGGGACAATTGTGGGGTGGGGGAGGGAAGAGAGCTTTTTGGGAGGGATCAGGGGGTGGGATGTGTCAGGTGGGAGGCTGATCTCTACACTAAAGCTAAAATTAACCCTGCAAGCTCCCTACAAGCTATCTAATTAACCCCTTCACTGCTGGGCATAATACAAGTGTGGTGCTGCAGCGGCATTTAGCGGCCTTCTAATTACCAAAAAGGAATGCCAAAGCCATATAAGTCTGCTATTTATAAACAAAGGGGATCCCAGAGAAGCATTTACAACCATGTGTGCCATAATTGCACAAGCTTTTTGTAAATAATTTCAGTGAGAAACCTATAGTTTGTGAAAAAGTTTGTGAAAAAGTGAACAATTATTTTTACTTGATCGCATTTGGGGGTTAAATGGTGACATGAAATATACCAAAATGGGCCTAAATTAATACTTTGGGTTGTCTACTACACTAAATCTAAAATTAACCTTTCAAGCTCCCTACAAGCTCCCCAATTAACCCCTTCACTGCTGTGCATAACACATGCAAGGTGCTCAGCAGCATTTAGCGGCCTTTTAATTATCTAAAAGCAATGCCAAAGCAATATAAGTCTGCTATTTCTGAACAAAGGAGATCTCAGAGAAGCATTTACAGTCATTTCTGCCATAATTGCACATGCTGCTTGTAAATAATTTCAGGGAGAAACCTAAAATTTTTGAAAAAGTTTGTGAAAAAGTAAACGATTTTTTTTTATTTGATCGCATTTGGCGGTGAAATGGTGGCATGAAATATACCAAAATTGGCCTAGATCAATAATTTGGGTTGTCTTCTAAAAAAAACATATAATACATGTCAAGGGGTATTCAGGGATTCCTGACAGATATCAGTGTTCCAATGTAGCTATCACTAATTTAAAAAAAATGGTTTGGAAATAGCAAAGTGCTACTTGTATTTATGGGCCTATAACTTGCAAAAAAGCAAAGAACATGTAAACAATTAGTATTTCTACACTCAAGACAAATTTTAAAAACTATTTAGTATGGTTGTTTTTTGGTAGTTGTAGATGTGTAACAGATTTTGGGGGTCAAATTTAGAAAAAGTGTGTTTTTTTCATTTTTTTCATCATATTTTATAGAAAAAAAATAGTAAATTATAAAATATGATGAAAATAATGGTATATTTCGAGCGTCCATTGAATGGTGAGAAAATGGTATATGTGTGGGTACAGTAAATGAGTTAGAGGAAAATTACAGCTAAAAACAAACACAGCAGAAATGTAAAAATAGCCCTGGTCCCAAACGGTCAGAAAATGGAAAAGTGCTGTTGTCCTTAATTTTGACTAGACTGTTCCTTTAATACCCTGATACCATTTGGGTTAAATTTAAATTTCAAACTCTGACATTTTAAAACTAATAGCAATTAATTTTCTATAAACCATTGTTGGATTAACATATATTTTATAAATGTATTTATGCTCAAGTATTCATTTAAATTTATATGTATAATGTATAAGAAAGTGTATACAATTGCATTTGTATATTCCACATTTAAAGATCAATTAATGTGACTTAGTTCAAACATAATTAGGATTTTGTGTATTTCCCTTATAGATTATTTGGTAAGGTTTTTAATAGTATGTATATTATATATGGAATTGTCATATTGACAATAGTATATAGATATCCCTTTTTAGCATTAGAAATTCCTGCATTAAATAATGATGATTTAACATAATATTCTTTTAAAAAATAGCTGAATTAACTAAACAGATTTATTATTTGTTTACAGATCCTGCAGACCTTTCCATAACCTCGGAGAGCAGAATCAGGTCAATAACCTGGTCTGATCATGCCCCAATAAATTGCTCAATCTTATGGCCGAAATCCCAGTCACACCTTACATGTGGTGGTTAGATGACACTCTACTAAACAACCCTCTCCTTAGGTCAGATGTTCACAAGACTCCAGAGGAATACTTACGCCTTAATGTAGATAAGACCATACACTACACCACTACCCGGGAGGCTCACAAATGTGTCCTCTGTGGTGAATTAATGCGGTACAGGGCAAATCTCTCTAGGAAAAGAAAAGAACAGTACAATGCACTCTTAAACCTGGTAACCCAACACGAATACGCTCATAAAAAAAAAAATCAAAGATGAATATCTGCAGGATAATTTAAATCAGAGCAGGAAAAGTCTCTTGCACCTTTTGCAAGAGGAGCACCAAAAAAAAATCCTTGTTTCTTCGACAACAGTATTATGAACGGGGGACAGAGCAGGGAAATTGTTAACGCAAACCATAGCACATAGTAAACTTAAATCCCATGTCTATGAGATTATTGATCATCATGGGGTTAGTCGGCCTGATGGTGCATCAATAGCTGAAGTGTTTGGGAATTTTTATCATTCATTGTACAATATTCATGATCCAGAATAAAGGGACATTCCTAGACCCTCATCTGAGCAGTAGATCCACAACTATCTATCCGGCATGTCAATGCCAACCCTGACTAGGGAAGTTAGAGACTTCTTGGAGTCACCCATTACTTTGACTGAGATCCTTATGGCTATTAATGAGATACCAGTGGGTAAAAGTTCAGGGCCGGATGGCTTTGGCACCAAATATTACACAGTCTCTGATATCCTGGCCCCACAGTTGCTTCTTATCTTCAACCAGTTATCTGAGACCCCAAACCTTCCAAGCTCAATTTTACAGGCCCACATTACAGTGATGCCTAAGCCTGATAGACCCACAAATAAACAAGAGAACTATAGACCAATATCCTTGCTTAACTCAGATGTGAAGATTTTAGCAAAAGTACTAGCTGAGAGGTTGAATACGTTTTTACCCCAACTTGTTTCCACAGATCAGATAGGCTTTATTCTTGCTAGAGATGCTTGCGACAATACACTTAAAGTAATCCAGCTGATCTCCCATGTGCATAATAAATTGATTCTCCTGGCACTGGTCTCTACTGACACAGAAAAGGCATTTCACCGGGTTAACTGGGCATTCATGCGCCTCACTCTATACAAGTTAGGATTTGGACCTAACTTTGTAAGCGTGGTTTCACTCTATTCTACACCTAATGCTAAAGTCTGAGTTAACGGGATGCTCTTCAGAGAGTTTAAAATTAATAATGGAACTAGGCAGTGCTGCCCCTTGTCTCCACTTCTCTTTGCTCTCACAATAGAAGTGCTAGCTTGCAAAATTCGGGCCAATCCGAGAATTAAGCGTATCACAGTTGGGAATACAGAATACAAATTGATGATGTACGCCAATTATATTCTTCTGACAATATCTGACACAATCCCAAACTTTTAGGCTTCTATGACCGAATTCACAGAATACCGGGCGGTATCAGATTTCTTGCTCAACCCCACAAAATCAGAGATTTTAAATATAACAGAAAACACAAGGACATTTGGTGCCCTCCGTCTTAGCTGCCCGAATAAAATTGCTTCCTGAAATCTGAAGTATTTGGGGATCACCCTTATGCCCAGTGTAAAAGATTTAGTAGAACAAAATTATAAGCATGTTAGACATGAGATCTTACAAGATTTAACAAATTGGAAAAATAAAAACATATCCTGGTTAGGAAGAATTTCAGTAATAAAAATGAATATGCTTCCCAGAGTCTTATATATCTTACAGAAAATCCCCATTTCTACAGTAATACACCTCCTGCATCAGATACAGAAAGCAATAGACGTGTATATATAGAATGGCATTAGGCCCAGAATTGGTTGGAGAACCATTTATCTTCCAAGAGAAAAAGGGGGAGCTGGTGTTCCTCTCTTAGAGGAATACCGTAAAACTATCAGTTTACAAAAACTGGTGGAGTGGTGTAATTGCCCGTCTAACAAGGCTTGGGTACATATTGACAATGAAATACTCTGGAGGGGTAATGTGGGTTCCCTGGCTTGAATATTGGCCGAACACAGACCAAAAAAAATAAATCAATACCCTTTAATTGAGGATGTGTTCTTGACATGAGACAAATTGATCCGAACAAAAGAATATATCTCCATGCATTACTCACTCATCACACTGATACGTGAAAACCCAGACATAGGGATAGAAAATACGTGACATGTGCCCAGGTACTCATACCCTCTTTCAGATTCCTCAATTACAAATGTTCTGAATCAAGGCCTGATTAGAAAGCAAGAGGAATTGGTCAAGTGGGACAGCCAAATGTTTTCCTCCTGGTTCAGGGAAGCACAGCTTCCTTACTTTTACAATACACCAAAGTAAACCCTCATTAAACAAAAACATCATTCAAAGTCCTGTGTACTACAGCGCATACTCCAAAACATTTAATATTACTTCTTTACAGGCTACTTCTGGTTGAGAATTATTCTGTTTTGCCATCCTATGAAAAGGTCTAGCAGAGAGAGCTGGGTGTGGAACTTGACACTAAAGAATGGCTCAAAGTTTTGGAAAAATCCAAAAAATCATCTGTTTCTGCAAAAATGCAAGAAATGAAATTATAAATTTCTGAGTCGTTGGTATTTGACCCCTCAGAGACTACAACATATATAGCCACATGCTTGTGGGGAGTGCTGGAGAGGCTGTGGAAAGATGGGTTCTGTTCCTCACATCTGGTGGACGTTTCAACTGATTAGCCCCTTTTGGAAGGCAGTTCTGATTGAGATGGGCAGAGTTCTGAAGACAATTCTCCCTCCCAACCCTAATTATCTAATATATCATGAGCTCCCTAAGAAATTGTGAGATGTCAATCATCGTCTGCTCCTTTTGATGCTGAACGGAGCTAAGGTACTTGTTCCCAAGTATTGGAAATCATAGCAAATACCAAGTCTGTGGGAGTGGAAGACCAGGGTCAGTAATTTGCTTCAGCTGGAAAGGTATCACATGAAGATGGGCAGGAAAGTAACACACAAAATGATGCTGCTTACGTGGGAAGCTAAATAGTTTTAATTGTTTCACCAAGCCCTAGACTGGAGAGTCTCTTTTCTTCTTGGCAAATTTAAGTGAGGGACATCCCTTGTAATTTGCCCCAATAGGAGGGTGTCTGTTGCATCTCCCTCCATCCTAACTAAACCACTCTCTGCTTTACTTCTTTCTTTAATTATTTCCCCTTCTTGCTCCCCTTATTCATTGCCCCTTACCTCCTCCTTACCCCCTCTAGGGGTGACCACCCATAGATTTCCTGATTTCCCTGCTCAAAGTGGAAAAATAGAGCAGGAATCTTCTATGTTATTGCACTGCTGACTTGAATTTCGGGTGATCCCCCATGATATTTTGTAAAAATTACTGTCAATACCAATTATATATGCTTTATTATTGTAAAATTACCATAACAAGCTCATACTGCTGACATTTCATTCTTTTACTCATTTCGAGAATTTTTGATGGACAGTATTAATCTTTATATATAAGGATGATGCTGTGGGACATATCAAGGTAGACTTTGTTAAATCAAGATTACACTTAATTAATTGTATTTTGTTTATTGCTTTGGATTGTTGTACTTTCATTTTCAATTAAGCTTGTTTTTTAAAAAAAAAAAAAAAATAGCTGAATTTACACTGTTCCAGCTAATTTTCAGAACACCACCCTATAAAAGATGAAAAGAACACTGTTCTGATTACCCTGCAATAACATTTGACTATGGATACATAAGGAGAATGAGGAGAAGCTCTTCCTGAGTACCCTTGAGAAAGCCCCAGGGGTGTTATGAACATTGGGTTGATCTTGGTCAGTGATGGCTAAGTTAGAGAATGACTCTGTAAGAGGAGTGATGTATGAAATTAACTGAGTGACTGCTACATTGAAACCAGGGGCGTATTATGGCCTAGGCCAACAAGGCTGGTGCCTCGGGCAACAGATTTAGGAAGGGCAGCACATCTGTCCTATCCTCTCTCTAAATGCAAACACACAGTACAGTGAGCGATAAACTGCAGGCTTTTATAGAGAAGATAAGGCACCTGTGCTGATTAATGTTGCTCTTTTACAGGCAGTGCTCCTTTAAACCGTTGCTTCAGTTAGAGCCGCCGGCATTTTTGCAGTGGAAGCGTTCTTGGTGAGAAACTTGCCTGGGGATATGCTTACAAGGTGAGGCTGGAGGAGAAGACCTTGTGCCGATATGCTGCCTCCCCTTGTCAGCTGTGGTGGGTCTGCGAGCGCAGTGCTTATTGCAGGTCTTAATAACTAACAGACTGGATACGTCTGTGCACTGCTTAGATCAGCTTGTGATGTCTAATCATAAACTCTCAGCGCTAATGTATGTTAGCTACTAATAGCTTTCTCTGCATCCATGAATTCACAGAGTAAATAGTAAACGGACACTTAAAAAGTTTCATTACTTGAATGATGGTAATTACTGTCTGTTGTTGCATGTAAAGGGCAGTGATTGTTTCAAAGTGTATTCTTCTTTCCCTCCCTTCCTCTCTCCCTTCTGTCCCTTTCTCCCTCAACTCACTCCCTTATTTCTTTCTTTCTTTCCCTCCTTCCCTTTTTTCCTTCCCTCACTTCTTTTCTCTCTCTTCTGTCAGGGAGAAAATAGTATGAGATGCATGCAATTCAACTCACCTGTATGCAAGTGTTTTGCTAGCCCATTTTCTTTTGAATTGTTATGAAAAAAAACACACACAATTTTTTTTTTTTTACACACTGACCCAAAAATATATTAAGGGGAATAAAGGCCTAAAACCTTTGAGTGGGGGTACGGGCAGCAGAATGTTGAGTGCCTAGGGCAGCACAAAACCTAAATACGCCACTGATTGAAACAATACATTGCTATCCTAAAATAACAGTTGTGATAGAGTGTTTCTTCACTTTAGTATCAGTTGTGACCCTTAGTTGCTGTATTGTTTTACATTTATTTTAATGTTTTAACATGTTTTAATAAATATTTGTAACTTTTAATTGTAGCATTACTGTGGAGGGAGCTAAGCTTGACAGCTCTATATCAGGACTGCCCTGTGGATTTAAGCTAGAATAGCTAAGAATATGCATACAAATGTTTTATAAGGGTTAAAAGGTATATGGATTATGACAAGGTATTTGAATGGAGAGGCTATAATGAATATATAATATGTCTAAATAGGTAATAAATGGTCCAAAGTCCAATTTGATGTTAAGTCCCCTGGGGGAAAAAGTGTCCAGCATAAATTTCCACCTGGACTCCAATTAAAGTAGCATTCTAGCATGATCCCCACCCCTCATTTGGAGGGGAATATGGTCAATTACCAAACTGTGCAAGCTAGATAAATTATGTTTATGTGTGACAAAATAATGTGCCATGGGGAGGTCTGATTCTCCATTCTTCAGTGCCTCCCTGATAGAGAATCTGTGGTTGGCAATCCTTTCATTGAAAGTAGTTGTGGTTTTACCCATGTAAAAGAGGGCACATGGGCAAATGAGTATGTAAATTACATAAGTACTGCTGCATGAAAGCCGATATTGGATGGACTATCGCTTTTTTTTGTATGGGTGTTGAAAGGAATCTCCTATGAGTAAGCTGTTGCAGGTGACACAATCTCCACATCTGAAGCACCCCACTCTTGTAGATTTTAGCCATGTTTCTTTCTGGTAACATCTTTTTGGGTCTGTTTTGACCAACAGATCACGAACATTCCATCCTTGCAGGTTTGTTTCTCCAGCTCACAAGACTTTTGTCAGTCTCCAAAACGTCCCATTTGTTGCATATAGACTGTTGTAAGGTAGAGTGTACAGGGTTGTATGTGGTCACGAAATTAAACTGGTTATCAGTAGGAGTCAGTGCCTTATTGTCATATATTAATAGCATATCCTATGTTCAATCTGTTTCTTGCAGCCACAATGTCCTTTTTGTCATATCCTCTCTGTTCAAGTTTGTCACTCATATGCCTCTATTTATCAAAGGTCTTGCGGATCTGATCTGACAGTGCGGATCAGGTCTGCAAGACCTCGCTAAATGAGGAAAGCAATACACTCTCCGAAATTAACAGTGCAATGCCGCCCCCTGCTGACTCGCAACCAATCGGCCACCAGCAGGGAGGTGTCAATCAATTGATTTCCGGCAATTCCTGTCCGCCTGCTCAGAGCAGGTGGACAGGGTTATGGAGCAGCGGTCTTTAGACCGCTGCTTCATAACTTGTGTTTCTGGCGAGTCTGAAGACTTGCCAGAAACACGGGCCCACAAGCTCCGTACGGAGCTTGATAAATATGGGCCGTAGAATCAAGTTGGAGTGTTAGTAACATTGGATCAGAGATATTTATAACCACTCTTGTGAGCTTGGAGGAGATTACCCCCATTTTCTGTTGTCTAGGGTGATAGCTAGATGCTAATAAGAAGGAGTTTACGGATTGCTCATAGAGTAGTGACTATAAAAGTCAGAACTGTTTCACTTTTAACCAGACCTCCTTTGGGACATCACCCTAGTGATGTTGCTATTTTAACTATTTGGGGACATTTGATAAAGATGCCAGTAGGGCACTGAAACAACATTCCCTATTTTAACTTGTGTTAAATAAAAGCAATTTTTTATACATGCCGAGTGAGTGCAGTCTCTTCCTGGACAGACATATATATATATATATATATATATATATATATATATACACACAGTATATGCAATCATATGCAAAAGTTTAGGCACCCTGACAATTTCCATGATTTTCATTTATAAATAACTAGTACTAAAGCCCGTGTATGCAGTACAGCGGTCCCATCCCTTGCTCTCTACCCCCTCACTTTTGCTCTCTCTTCCCCCCTCTCTTTTGCTTTCTCTCCCCCCTCTCTTTTGCTTTCTTTCCCCCCTCTCCTTTGCTCTCTCTCTCCCCTCTTTTGCTCTCTCTCCCCTCTTTGGCTCTCTCTCCCCCCTCTTTTGTTCTCTCCCCCCTCTTTGGCTCTCTCCCCCCCTCTTTGGCTCTCTCCCCCCCTCTTTGGCTCCCCCCCCCCTCTTTGGCTCTCTCTCCCCCCTCTTTGGCTCTCTCCCCTCTTTTGCTCTCTCCCCCCCCCCTCTTTGGCTCCCCCCTATGGCTCTCCCCCCCCTTTGGCTCTCCCCCCCATTTGGCTCTCTCCCCCCCTTTGGCTCTCCCCCCATTTGGCTCTCTCCCCCCCTTTGGCTCTCTCTCCCCCCTCTTTGGCTCTCTCCCCTATCTCCTCTTTGGCTCTCTCTCTCCCCCCCCTTTGGCTCCCCCCCTTTGGCTCTCTCCCCCCCCTTTGGCTCTCTCCCCCCCTCTTTGGTTCTCTCTCCCACCTCTTTTGCTCTCTCTCTCCCCTCTTTGGCTCTCTCCCCCCTCTTTTGTTCTCTCCCCCCTCTTTGGCTCTCTCCCCTCCTCTTTGGCTCTCTCCCCCCCCTCTTTGGCTCCCCCCTCTTTGGCTCCCCCCTCTTTGGCTCCCACCCTCTTCGGCTCCCCCCCCTCTTTGGCTCTCTCTCCCCACTCTTTGGCTCTCTCCCATCTTTGGCTCTCTCTCCTCTTTGGCTCTCTTTCCTCTTTGGCTCTCTCTCTCCCCCCTCTTTGGCTCTCCCCCCCTTTGGCTCCCCCCCTTTGGCTCTCCCCCCCCCTTTGGCTCCCCCCCTCTTTGGCTCCCCCCCTCTTTGGCTCTCTCTCCCCCCTCTTTGGCTCTCTCCCCTCTTTGGCTCTCTCTCCTCTTTGGCTCTCTCTCTCCCCCCTCTTTGGCTCTCCCCCCCTTTGACTCCCCCCCTCTTTTGCTCTCCCCCCCTTTTGGCTCTCTCTCCCCCCCCCTCTTTGGCTCTCTCTTCCCCCTCTTTAGCTCTCTCTCCCCCCTCTTTGGCTCTCCCCCCTCTTTTGCTCTCTCTCTTCTTTGGCTCTCTCTCCTCTTTGGCTCTCTTTCCTCTTTGTCTCTCTCTCCTCTTTGGCTCTCTCTCTCCCCCCTCTTTGGCTCTCTCCCCCCCTCTTTGGCCCTTCTCCCCCCTCTTTTGCTCTCTCTCTTCTTTGGCTTTCTCTCCTCTTTGGCTCTCTTTCCTCTTTGGCTCCCTCTCTCCCCCCTCTTTGGCTCTCCCCCCCCTCTTTGGCCATGCGCCCATCGCGTCACCCCGTCCGGCCACTCCCCATCCCGGTGACACCCGCCCGGCCATGCCCCTCACAACGACCAGCCACGCCCCTCGAGATGCCCGGCCACGCCGCCATCGCAACGCTCCAGTCGGCCACGCTCCCTGACACTCCGCTTCAGCCTTGCTCTGTGCCGAGTGCTGAGTGTCAGGATCCAAACGATCAGGTATGTTTGTCAGGTGCAGTCTCTACTGCGCATGACTGCATCTGACAAACATACTTGGCCATTTATTATATAGGATTGGGTGTCAGCAATTTCATTTTGATCTATCAAATAACTGAGGCACACAGTAATATGTCAGTAGTGAAATGAGGTTTATTGGATTAACAGAAAATGTGCAATATGTATCACAACGTAATTATACAGGTGCATAAATTTGGGCACCCCAAAAGAAATATCACATCAATATATAGTAGAGCCTCCTTTAGCATAAATAACAGCCTCTAGATGCTTCCTATAGCCTGTAATGAGTGTCTGGATTCTGGATGAAGGTATTTTGGAACATTCCTCCTACAGTCCAAAGCAACTCTGTGATAATAATATTATGTGTACATGCCACGGCTCCTGCCAACATGTTTAACCTATGTTTTTATGTTTGTATATGGCTCTCATGTCTGAGCATCCGGTTGCCATGACCACTCGCGTGACGTAAGCGTCATGTAATGTTGGGTAATTTCCGGGAGGTGGAGTGAGCGCCGCACAAATGTTTGCCAGGGATATTAAGGGGTGAGTTCACTATTGATTTTTATGCTTATTTTTGAAACCGGGGTAATACCTAAAACATTAAATAAAATACTATTTGTATTTATCTAAAGCAAGACCCTGTGAGTGACTTCTTTTTCACTGGACTATACTTATGCATGAAGTGCACCCAGGGCAAGGTAAGCTGAATGTAGCAGGAGTGCCACTATCCTTTCTACAAAGATATATATAAACACTTTGGAGCCCTTTCCACTCAAATACCTGAAAACTTAAAGGGACAGTCAACACCAGAATTTTTGTTGTTTTAAAAGATAGATAATCCCTTAATTACCAATTCCCCAGTTTTGCATAACCAACACAGTTATAATTATACACGTTTTACCTCTGTAATTACCTTGTATCTAAGCCTCAGCAGACTGCCCCCTTATTTCAGTTCTTTTGACAGACTTGCATTTTAGCCAATCAGAGCTAACTCCATGGTAAATTCACATGCATGAGCTCAATGTTATCTATATGATACACGTGAACTAATGCCCTCTAGTGGTGAAAAACTATCAAAATGCATTAAGATTAGAGGTGAAATTCAAGGTCTAAGAAATTAGGATTTGAACCTCCAAGGTTTAGCTTTCAACTAAGAATATCAAGAGAACAAAGCAAAATCGGTGATAAAAGTAAATTGGAAAGTTGTTTAAAATTACATGCCCTATTTGAAACATGAAAGTTTTTTTTGGACTTGACTGTCCCTTTAAAAAAAAAAAGAAAAGAAATACTCAATTTTAATATTTTATAATTTTTTTTAACTGTGTATGTACTTTACATTCCAACATTTTTCACATAGTATAAAATGGTATTTGTATTAAGAAATAGATATTCCTATATACAGTATATACAGTATATATATATATATATATATATATATATGTGTGTGTATATATATATATATATATATATATATATATATATATACATATATATATATATATATATATATATCTGTATACAGCTATACTTGTATGTACAGTATATATTCATATGTATATGTGTTTGTGTATGAATGTATGTATGTATATATATATATAGCAAAAGGAAGAATTTTTGCAGACAACGGTCAATATAGGTAAAACTTCATCTTTATTGTAGAAAATATTAAAACACTCCAGGGGTCATCACAAGTACACAACACGAGTGTCCGCTAACATGTTTCGGCCCTCAGGCCGTAATCATAGCTAAAGGACTGTGCACCTGAGTTTCTTAAAAAGCAACAGGAACTCTTTGGTTTGTTTAAAATTGAAGGCGTGTTGTGTAAAGGTTAACCCTTTGGGAACCAACTTTAATTTACATACATATATAAATGTGTCTATTGCCCTTCTAAGAATTAAATCTAATCAATACTAGGTAACCGACGTTGTTGCATAAATTGCTATACTACTTGCTAATATACAATGTAGAGATTTAAGATGAACTTAGTAAATAAAACATAGGTATTACAATAATAATGCTAATATTAACCCTTTAAGTTCATAGTAAAATAAATAATTCTATAGTTCCTATACAATATTTATCGACAGGTTAATCTCACTAGTATACACTTTAAAAAATTCAAGAAGTATGTTTCTTAATCGTCTATTGGTATAACCTAAAGTATTGAGAATAATAATAATAATAATAATCTAAATTGTACTCAACTAGATTATTATCCTAGACTGTACTTAACTAAAGTGACTATGAAATGTGAACAAAAATTTATATAAAACATTCCATATAAAATCCAAAAAATTAATTAAGTGTGTAAATATATCAGACAAAGAGGATAGAGATCAGAAAGCTGTTAATATTGGATTTATTATAGGTAAACCTTTTATGGTGAACCTAATGTGGTGTAATACAGGGAACCAGGGGCTCTTAAAGATGTTTAAAGCTGCTATAATATGAACAGAAACATGGGCATTTACATATTATTAGGAGAGCGTAGACAGACCACTGCAGAAGAGGGAAGGGATATTACTCCCAAAAATTGATCAAATCATATTCCGAATTTAGACCCTTCGGTACACGCGTTTGTAATTTAAAAATCCAGAACATTTCCCTCTTCTGCAGTAGTCTGTCTCTATTGCCCCCTCTAGGCGGACAAAACACTCTCTCAATGGCCTGCCACCTAAGTGTTTCCACACTTTTTTGGTGGTATTTCGCAAAGTGCTGCACCAGAGGGGTAGACGCAACACCTGCCTGGATTGTGGACAAGTGATTTCGGATGCGTACTTTTACCTCGGTGGTCGTGAGCCCAACGTATTGTAGGTGGCAACTAATGCAACTCAGGGCATAAACTACATACGTAGAGGTACATTTGAGGCAAGACTGTATGGAGTAAACCTCTCCAGTAACTTCAGATCTGACACTATCAGACTGTATTACATGTTCACACACCCTACATTTATTTAGGCACCTGAAGGTGCCTTTATGGGTCAGCCAGGAACTTTGTCCCCTGTCAGTTTTAGGGAGAACAGAGGGAGACAGTAAGTTACCAAGTGTAGTCGTTTTTCTATAGGAACAGCGCAGACCTTGAGCAATACAATGCTCCAGTTTGTCATCAGCCGCCAAAAATGAAAAATGTTTTTTAATAATTTTACATATATCGGCATATTCCTGACTGTATTCAGTGACAAAGGTCACTCCCTTATGTTCAACTTTAGACTTAATACCATCCCTGTTTAGAACCGCAGACCTTTCTAGAGGATCAACTTGGCTTCTAGCCTTTCTAATTACATTTGTGTTATATCCTCTGTTTTTCAACCTTTTGGTTAAATCGTCACACTGTTCAGCACATTTTTCTGGCAATGAACAGTTGCGTTTGACCCGGATGAACTGGCCTTTAGCCACAGCAAAAGGTACATGTCTAGGGTGGCAGCTACTTGCGTGCAAGAGGGTGTTACCCGTTATGGGCTTCCTATATATTTCTGTCTCAACCTTTCCATCCGTTGTACCTATAATAGTGATGTCCAAATAATTTATCACATTATCCTGTAGATCACAGGTGAACTTAATTCCAATATTATTGGAATTCAAGTATGTGACAAAGGACATGAACTGTGACTCACTTCCACTCCACACGAGGAGTAGGTCATCTATATAGCGGCCGTAAAAATAAATATATTCTCTGAAGGGGTTTCCATCCCCATAGACGTGGGACAGCTCCCACCAACCCATGAACAGGTTGGCGTAAGAAGGGGCAAACTTAGCCCCCATCGCTGTCCCACGTCTCTGGAGAAAGAAACCACCCTCAAAAGAGAAATAGTTATGGGTTAGCAAAAACTTAAGAACTCTAAGAATAAATTTTCTGAATTCAAAAGAAAAATCTGAAAAAAACTCCAAAAAATAATTGACCGCTATTAGACCCTCCTCGTGTGGAATGGAGGAATATAGTGCCACTACATCAATAGTGGCCCACCTAAAGCTGGATTGCCAGTCCAGTTGTTCCACTATACATATAATGTCTTTGGTGTCTCGGATATAGCTATGCAGCCTTTGCACTAAAGGCTGCAACAAACTGTCTACCCACTGTGAGACATGTTCCATTAGTGACCCTATACCACTAACAATAGGGCGCCCCCGAACGTCCTCAAGGGATTTATGGACTTTGGGCAAGTGGTGGAAAATGGGCACTACCGGGTGATCAACCACCAAATACTCAAACGTTTTACGATCATAGTGCCCACTCTCCAACCCATCATCCAAAATGTCCAAAAGTTCCCTTTTAAATCCAATTGTAGGGTCCCTAGGAAGAGGAATATAGTCCTCAGTATTGTTCAACTGGCGTAAGGCTTCATTGACATAATCCACCCTGTCCAGCACAACGACAGAGCCCCCCTTATCTGCTGAGCGTATGACTATGTCATGATTGTCTTGTAGCTCTTTAAGGGCGGCCCTCTCGCGACTGGACAGATTGGGTGTTTGGTACTTAGTACTATTCTTGAGTCTAACTAGATCACGCTCCACACGTTTGAAAAAGGTTTCCAGGGTATTACCCCTTGACTGGATAGAGTAAAACAAGGATTTATTCTGGAAGCTACCAGATGCATTTACACTCTCTTTATTAGTGTCTGTCAGAGCCTCCCTAGACAAATTTTCCATATTGATTACATCACAAGTCTCATTAAATGTCAATTTACTAAAATACTGATCTTTAGTGGGTACATTCAAATCAGAAACCATTCTATTACCTACAGATTCATATGATTCATTGAAAAAATGTTTCTGCAGTGTCATATTACGTATTAGTTTGTTTACATCCAGAATGGTGTTAAAGACATTAAAGTGATTTGTGGGTGCAAAATTAAGACCTCGGCTCAAAAGGGAAATTTGGGAGTCTGTCAGTGTGAATTTAGACAGATTTATAACATTATTTATTTGTACTTCTGCTTTCCTCTCCGACCTCTCAACTGATAATGCCCCTGGTTCACCTGACCTATCCCGGTGCGTTGGGGAGGAAGAGAAAAAACCTGTTCCAGTTTCCTCTGATCATCTACAGATGCATGTGCTTGAATTGCCACCATGCTACTATTATCTTCGACATAATTGGAGGCAGAGTTAGTGGATTCTGCATAGTGTATTCCATTAGTGGCCACCTGCATATGGTGATGCTCCGAGGAAATTGGAGCATTAGTGTTATGTGTTATAGTTGACTGACCATTTTTAAGAATACTTCTGGGGAGTTCATCTCCACTAGACGCACCAGTTTCTTCCCCTGATTCAAAATCAGTGTCAGAATAAGTTACCCTCTTAGTCTCTGAGTTATGTGTAGGTACCTGACCTTTACCTTTGTTGTTACTGTTATTCCTTCTATTCCTCGACCTTCCCCTACCTTGTCTTTTAAATGTTGCCTTATCTGAACGTTTCCAAATATATACCAAGTTGTTATTGTAATCATTTTGGTCCCTTACAAATTTTGTATGCTTAATCTCAAGGACTGAATCTTTCACTTTGGCTACCACAGATTTAAGAATAGTATCAAATTTAGCAAAGCTGGCTTCTAACTGACGTAAATTCATCTCAACCTGTAATTCAACCTGTAATTCTCCTACCTCATCTCTGATATTTTTGAGGAGATTAGACTTATATGATATTAATAACATCATTAAACGTATTGAACAGTCAGATAGAAACTCAGGTGCACAGTCCTTTAGCTATGATTACGGCCTGAGGGCCGAAACATGTTAGCGGACACTCGTGTTGTGTACTTGTGATGACCCCTGGAGTGTTTTAATATTTTCTACAATAAAGATGAAGTTTTACCTATATTGACCGTTGTCTGCAAAAATTCTTCCTTTTGCTGAGCACTTTACTGGGCTGCAGCAACGGTCTAAGGACTCTAAGCTCCAAAGTTCACGGAGGTCTTTTTTCAAGTAATACAGTTTTCTTCTCCAATTGGTTTACGGAAACCACATGATGTCAGAGGATCGGAACACACCCCCTCCCGCATAGTGGGACGCTCTGCCGAAGACGCCACAGCTGTTTGGATAAAGTCAGCTCTAGAGTTTTGATGCCTAAGGGACGCTGAATATACACACCAGACAAGAGGTCAATCGGTGCACCCGTGGGGTGGTGAGTCGAGGCGGTGGTGCCTCCTGGGAACACGGTTTTCCCCCTGATTGTTTACCTTATACCTGTGTGTAGTATAAATATACATAAACCTGCTATGCTCTAGAGCTGTGAAACACTGCGTTACTGGGCTGTTACCTGCTGTCTTCTATTAAATGCACAGGGCGTGTGTAGGGGGAACCTCTATTGGATCAGTACTTTTGTCACATATTGGTTAATGAATACTGTACCCTTCGGATCAGAACTTTGTTTCAATATTTAAAGGCTTAAACAATTAACTTTGAAACATTTTGGATGTTGCAGTTATTTCTACTTTACTGTTTCTATTTTTCAAGTGTTTTACCCAGTTGCACTTTACTGCTTTCATCCGCAATCTGAGCAGTCCTTTGTTTGTTTTTCTCCATGGAGGTCACACATTTTTACTCTTTATTGCCCTCTTCTGAAAGAGACTCTACTTCTAATGAAATTGAAAGAATTTTTTCAACTGACAAATCCAATTATTCTTTATCAGCTTTATTTGAGGAATTGGAAAAGCTTTTGATAAGGGAACATAAACTCCAATGGGACATTTGGACACTTGAGACCTACCTTAAATTAAAAATTATTCCACGTGGGTTGAGACTGAGTAAATTCCCCACTTTTGATGTCACTGATATTGTATTTATTAATGCCTGGAATGATATTCTATCTGACTGTTCAATACGTTTAATGATGTTATTAATATCATATAAGTCTAATCTCCTCAAAAATATCAGAGATGAGGTAGGAGAATTACAGGTTGAGATGAATTTACGTCAGTTAGAAGCCAGCTTTGCTAAATTTGATACTATTCTTAAATCTGTGGTAGCCAAAGTGAAAGATTCAGTCCTTGAGATTAAGCATACAAAATTTGTAAGGGACCAAAATGATTACAATAACAACTTGGTATATATTTGGAAACGTTCAGATAAGGCAACATTTAAAAGACAAGGTAGGGGAAGGTCGAGGAATAGAAGGAATAACAGTAACAACAAAGGTAAAGGTCAGGTACCTACACATAACTCAGAGACTAAGAGGGTAACTTATTCTGACACTGATTTTGAATCAGGGGAAGAAACTGGTGCGTCTAGTGGAGATGAACTCCCCAGAAGTATTCTTAAAAATGGTCAGTCAACTATAACACATAACACTAATGCTCCAATTTCCTCGGAGCATCACCATATGCAGGTGGCCACTAATGGAATACACTATGCAGAATCCACTAACTCTGCCTCCAATTATGTCGAAGATAATAGTAGCATGGTGGCAATTCAAGCACATGCATCTGTAGATGATCAGAGGAAACTGGAACAGGTTTTTTCTCTTCCTCCCCAACGCACCGGGATAGGTCAGGTGAACCAGGGGCATTATCAGTTGAGAGGTCGGAGAGGAAAGCAGAAGTACAAATAAATAATGTTATAAATCTGTCTAAATTCACACTGACAGACTCCCAAATTTCCCTTTTGAGCCGAGGTCTTAATTTTGCACCCACAAATCACTTTAATGTCTTTAACACCATTCTGGATGTAAACAAACTAATACGTAATATGACACTGCAGAAACATTTTTTCAATGAATCATATGAATCTGTAGGTAATAGAATGGTTTCTGATTTGAATGTACCCACTAAAGATCAGTATTTTAGTAAATTGACATTTAATGAGACTTGTGATGTAATCAATATGGAAAATTTGTCTAGGGAGGCTCTGACAGACACTAATAAAGAGAGTGTAAATGCATCTGGTAGCTTCCAGAATAAATCCTTGTTTTACCCTATCCAGTCAAGGGGTAATACCCTGGAAACCTTTTTCAAACGTGTGGAGCGTGATCTAGTTAGACTCAAGAATAGTACTAAGTACCAAACACCCAATCTGTCCAGTCGCGAGAGGGCCGCCCTTAAAGAGCTACAAGACAATCATGACATAGTCATACGCTCAGCAGATAAGGGGGGCTCTGTCGTTGTGCTGGACAGGGTGGATTATGTCAATGAAGCCTTACGCCAGTTGAACAATACTGAGGACTATATTCCTCTTCCTAGGGACCCTACAATTGGATTTAAAAGGGAACTTTTGGACATTTTGGATGATGGGTTGGAGAGTGGGCACTATGATCGTAAAACGTTTGAGTATTTGGTGGTTGATCACCCGGTAGTGCCCATTTTCCACCACTTGCCCAAAGTCCATAAATCCCTTGAGGACGTTCGGGGGCGCCCTATTGTTAGTGGTATAGGGTCACTAATGGAACATGTCTCACAGTGGGTAGACAGTTTGTTGCAGCCTTTAGTGCAAAGGCTGCATAGCTATATCCGAGACACCAAAGACATTATATGTATAGTGGAACAACTGGACTGGCAATCCAGCTTTAGGTGGGCCACTATTGATGTAGTGGCACTATATTCCTCCATTCCACACGAGGAGGGTCTAATAGCGGTCAATTATTTTTTGGAGTTTTTTTCAGATTTTTCTTTTGAATTCAGAAAATTTATTCTTAGAGTTCTTAAGTTTTTGCTAACCCATAACTATTTCTCTTTTGAGGGTGGTTTCTTTCTCCAGAGACGTGGGACAGCGATGGGGGCTAAGTTTGCCCCTTCTTACGCCAACCTGTTCATGGGTTGGTGGGAGCTGTCCCACGTCTATGGGGATGGAAACCCCTTCAGAGAATATATTTATTTTTACGGCCGCTATATAGATGACCTACTCCTCGTGTGGAGTGGAAGTGAGTCACAGTTCATGTCCTTTGTCACATACTTGAATTCCAATAATATTGGAATTAAGTTCACCTGTGATCTACAGGATAATGTGATAAATTATTTGGACATCACTATTATAGGTACAACGGATGGAAAGGTTGAGACAGAAATATATAGGAAGCCCATAACGGGTAACACCCTCTTGCACGCAAGTAGCTGCCACCCTAGACATGTACCTTTTGCTGTGGCTAAAGGCCAGTTCATCCGGGTCAAACGCAACTGTTCATTGCCAGAAAAATGTGCTGAACAGTGTGACGATTTAACCAAAAGGTTGAAAAACAGAGGATATAACACAAATGTAATTAGAAAGGCTAGAAGCCAAGTTGATCCTCTAGAAAGGTCTGCGGTTCTAAACAGGGATGGTATTAAGTCTAAAGTTGAACATAAGGGAGTGACCTTTGTCACTGAATACAGTCAGGAATATGCCGATATATGTAAAATTATTAAAAAACATTTTTCATTTTTGGCGGCTGATGACAAACTGGAGCATTGTATTGCTCAAGGTCTGCGCTGTTCCTATAGAAAAACGACTACACTTGGTAACTTACTGTCTCCCTCTGTTCTCCCTAAAACTGACAGGGGACAAAGTTCCTGGCTGACCCATAAAGGCACCTTCAGGTGCCTAAATAAATGTAGGGTGTGTGAACATGTAATACAGTCTGATAGTGTCAGATCTGAAGTTACTGGAGAGGTTTACTCCATACAGTCTTGCCTCAAATGTACCTCTACGTATGCAGTTTATGCCCTGAGTTGCATTAGTTGCCACCTACAATACGTTGGGCTCACGACCACCGAGGTAAAAGTATGCATCCGAAATCACTTGTCCACAATCCAGGCAGGTGTTGCGTCTACCCCTCTGGTGCAGCACTTTGCGAAATACCACCAAAAAAGTGTGGAAACACTTAGGTGGCAGGCCATTGAGAGAGTGTTTTGTCCGCCTAGAGGGGGCAATAGAGACAGACTACTGCAGAAGAGGGAAATGTTCTGGATTTTTAAATTACAAACGCGTGTACCGAAGGGTCTAAATTCGGAATATGATTTGATCAATTTTTGGGAGTAATATCCCTTCCCTCTTCTGCAGTGGTCTGTCTACGCTCTCCTAATAATATGTAAATGCCCATGTTTCTGTTCATATTATAGCAGCTTTAAACATCTTTAAGAGCCCCTGGTTCCCTGTATTACACCACATTAGGTTCACCATAAAAGGTTTACCTATAATAAATCCAATATTAACAGCTTTCTGATCTCTATCCTCTTTGTCTGATATATTTACACACTTAATTAATTTTTTGGATTTTATATGGAATGTTTTATATAAATTTTTGTTCACATTTCATAGTCACTTTAGTTAAGTACAGTCTAGGATAATAATCTAGTTGAGTACAATTTAGATTATTATTATTATTATTATTCTCAATACTTTAGGTTATACCAATAGACGATTAAGAAACATACTTCTTGAATTTTTTAAAGTGTATACTAGTGAGATTAACCTGTCGATAAATATTGTATAGGAACTATAGAATTATTTATTTTACTATGAACTTAAAGGGTTAATATTAGCATTATTATTGTAATACCTATGTTTTATTTACTAAGTTCATCTTAAATCTCTACATTGTATATTAGCAAGTAGTATAGCAATTTATGCAACAACGTCGGTTACCTAGTATTGATTAGATTTAATTCTTAGAAGGGCAATAGACACATTTATATATGTATGTAAATTAAAGTTGGTTCCCAAAGGGTTAACCTTTACACAACACGCCTTCAATTTTAAACCAACCAAAGAGTTCCTGTTGCTTTTTAAGAAACTCAGGTGCACAGTCCTTTAGCTATGATTACGGCCTGAGGGCCGAAACATGTTAGCGGACACTCGTGTTGTGTACTTGTGATGACCCCTGGAGTGTTTTAATATTTTCTACAATAAAGATGAAGTTTTACCTATATTGACCGTTGTCTGCAAAAATTCTTCCTTTTGCTGAGCACTTTACTGGGCTGCAGCAACGGTCTAAGGACTCTAAGCTCCAAAGTTCACGGAGGTCTTTTTTCAAGTAATACAGTTTTCTTCTCCAATTGGTTTACGGAAACCACATGATGTCAGAGGATCGGAACACACCCCCTCCCGCATAGTGGGACGCTCTGCCGAAGACGCCACAGCTGTTTGGATAAAGTCAGCTCTAGAGTTTTGATGCCTAAGGGACGCTGAATATACACACCAGACAAGAGGTCAATCGGTGCACCCGTGGGGTGGTGAGTCGAGGCGGTGGTGCCTCCTGGGAACACGGTTTTCCCCCTGATTGTTTACCTTATACCTGTGTGTAGTATAAATATACATAAACCTGCTATGCTCTAGAGCTGTGAAACACTGCGTTACTGGGCTGTTACCTGCTGTCTTCTATTAAATGCACAGGGCGTGTGTAGGGGGAACCTCTATTGGATCAGTACTTTTGTCACATATTGGTTAATGAATACTGTACCCTTCGGATCAGAACTTTGTTTCAATATTTAAAGGCTTAAACAATTAACTTTGAAACATTTTGGATGTTGCAGTTATTTCTACTTTACTGTTTCTATATATATATATATATATATAATATTTAAAATAAAAATAACTTTTTCTTTTATGTGAAGAACATTGCGATGCAAAATATGCATGACTTCCTTCGTGTTAGTTAGCGATGTCGGGTTAGTGTGTGAGCAATACAATTGATTTTTGAGTTTTTTTAAAGTGAGGTCTATTGAAGTCTATGGGGAGAAGAAGTTAGCGTGATGTGGTGACATTTTATCACTGGAATATTCACCTAGCTGTTATTAAAATATAGCTCACATATTCAGGGGCGTATTTAGGTTTTGTGCTGCCCTAGGCACTCAAAATTCTGCTGCCCCCACCCCCCCACCCCCACCCCACCCTAGGTTTAAGGCCTTTTTTTAGACATAATATTTTTGGGGCAGGGTGTAAAAAATTAAAAAAATAATGTCTTTTTAAGTAGATGTTCACCAGGGCTTGCATTCACTCTGGTCACACACACACACACACACACACACACACACACACACACACACACACACACACACACACACATATATATATATATATATATATATATATATATATATATATATATATATATATATATTATATATATATATATATTATATATATTATATATATATATTAAGACATTATTTTGCAAGTCAGGTGATTAAAGTGTTTATATCAGAAAAAAAATATCCTTCACTGTATGATAGTTTGTCAGTAGGTAGTTGTTTAACCTTAAACATCTTCTTTGGTGATTAACAGTTATTTAAGCAAAATATCTGCTTGGATAAATATGTAATGAATATACAAACTGGCCTTTAAAAGTACTTAAAAATACGACAGTAGTTATGATAGGTTTAGGAATTGTATCCTAGGGGGAAAAGTCACATGATACAATCATAATAAAGTATATACTTGTATTGTTTCTGAATGTATTAAATGCATACAACATATTTTCAGTTGTGTTTTAAGTCACATAGTTCTGTAGATTCAGCAATAAATAAATAATTATTTGCATGTATGACAGATAGACAAACAGTAAATGTACAAGTATTTAGTGACTAATTCGTTTAAGTATTTTAATGCCTAATGAAGATGTATTGAAGGGAGAAAGGCATATGCTGTTTCACAGTGGTCACGGTGTAGTGCACACTGCACTGTGTAGTCTGTGTGAGTCTCAATCACGCGGTGGAGCCAGGAAGAATACAGCATTCCCTCTCAGTCCAGGCCAGGCTGCGCAAGTGAGCTCCGCCTCCACTGTCACCACGTCATGCGCACCCACATATTGGTTGATTTAGCCACCCAGCCCTGAGTTCAGTAGAGTGGCCCCAGGGACTCAAAATTCTGCTGCCCCTTAAAAATCTGCTGATCTAGGCACCGGCCTTGTTGGCCTATGCCTTAATACGCCCCTGCACAGATTTTAACCCTGGAAAATTCACATAGCTGGTTTTAAAATTGAATATTCAAGTTGTTAATTCTTAAACTATACTGTGTAAAACTATAGACTAGGCTTTGGCCTAGTCTCTGTCTAAGAAGGATACTCCCATATAGCCTTTGACTGGCATATGATAAGCCACTCCCTATTGAATTGGGGCATAAAAACGCCAAACTAGTTCCTCCATCTCTTCTCTCTCCCTGCTCCTGCTGAAAAGATGAATGATGTTGGACACATTAGAGAATTTGGCTAAGTATTCTTTGGATATAAATTCTGTGATTGTAATTAGTATGTAATTAGTAATTAGTAGGTAATTAGTTTAATAATCTTGTAATTTGTTGATTATTTTCTGTAATTTAGTGGGAGGGTGTCATGTATATCCCTTTAAATCCTGTATCTGAACCCTATAAAAGTCTCCTCCCCCAACCTCTCTTTGCTTAGTATTGTCTTCTGTTACCTGGATCACATTAACTACTGTCTAAGTAGTTCAGCTAAGCCTCCACTTAATTTACCATCTCTCCTTTGTCAGCTGTAACCTGGAAAACAACCACTGCTGCAGCATTAAGCTCTCTCTGCCCTGGCAGTCTGAAGTAAGAGCTTCTGTTAAGGTAATCTTTACCTCTCCTTTCACAGGCAAATTCCTGGATACCCTGTTGGAATTGTAAGTTTTACCTTCCTTACTGGCACCTCCTCCTGCTCTCCAGCACTTCCTGACTCAGTCTGCAAGCTGTTACACAGAAACGGATTTCACAGCACCTCTCTCTGGCCTAGATTTAGAGTTCGGCGGTAGCCGTCAAAACCAGCGTTAGAGGCTCCTAACGCTGGTTTTGGCCGCCCGCTGGTATTTGGAGTCAGTGATTAAAGGGTCTAACGCTCACTTTACAGCCGCGACTTTTCTATACCGCAGATCCCCCTACGCCATTTGCGTAGCCTATCTTTTCAATGGGATCTTTCTAACGCTGGTATTTAGAGTCGTTTCTGCAGTGAGCGTTAGAGCTCTAACGACAAGATTCCAGCCGCCTGAAAATAGCAGGAGTTAAGAGCTTTCTGGCTAACGCCGGTTTATAAAGCTCTTAACTACTGTACCCTAAAGTACACTAACACCCATAAACTACCTATGTACCCCTAAACCGAGCTCCCCCCACATCGCCGCAACTCGATTAAAAATTTTAACCCCTAATCTGCCGACCGCCACCTACGTTATACTTATGTACCCCTAATCTGCTGCCCCTAACACCGCCGACCCCTGTATTACATTTATTAACCCCTAACCTGCCCCCCACAACGTCGCCGCCAGCTACTTAAAATAATTAACCCCTAATCTTCCGACCGCAAAGCGCCGCCACCTACGTTATCCCTATGTACCCCTAATCTGCTACCCCTAACACCGCCGACCCCTATATTATATTTATTATCCCCTAATCTGCCCCCCTCAACGTCGCCGACACCTGCCTACACTTATTAACCCCTAATCTGCCGAGCGGACCGCACCGCTACTATAATAAAGTTATTAACCCCTAACCCGCCTCACTAACCCTATCATAAATAGTATTAACCCCTAATCTGCCCTCCCTAACATCGCCGACACCTAACTTCAATTATTAACCCCTAATCTTCCGATCGGAGCTCACCGCTATTCTAATAAATGTATTAACCCCTAAAGCTAAGTCTAACCCTAACACTAACACCCCCCTAACTTAAATATAATAGAATGCGAGCTCAATCTGATTGGCTGATTGGATCAGCCAATCGGATTGAACTTGATTCTGATTGGCTGATTCCATCAGCCAATCAGAAAATTCCTACCTTAATTCCGATTGGCTGATAGAATCCTATCAGCCAATCGGAATTCGAGGGACGCCATCTTGGATGACGTCCCTTAAAGGAACCGTCATTCGTCGGGAGACATCGGAAGAAGAGGATGGATCCGCGTCGCCTGCTTCAAGATGGACCCGCTCCGCACCGGATGGAAGAAGATCGAAGATGCCGCTTGGAGAAGATGTTTGCCGGTCCGGATGTCCTCTTCTTGCCGGATAGGAGGAAGACTTTGGACCCTCTTCTGGACTTCTTCAGTGGATGTCTAGCCCCCGCTTGGGTTGGATGAAGATCTTGGAGCCAGGACGGATCGGTGAACCTGGCATGGTGAAGACAAGGTAGGAAGATCATCAGGGGCTTAGTGTTAGGTTTATTTAAGGGGGGTTTGGGTTAGATTAGGGGTATGTGGGTGGTGGGTTGTAATGTTGGGGGGGGGGGGTATTGTATGTTTTCTTTTACAGGCAAAAGAGCTGAACTTCTTGGGGCATGCCCCGCAAAGGGCCCTGTTCAGGGCTGGTAAGGTAAAAGAGCTTGTAACTTTTTAAATTTAGAATAGGGTAGGGAATTTATTATTTTGGGGGGCTTTGTTATTTTATTAGGGGGCTTAGAGTAGGTGTAATTAGTTTAAAATTGTTGTAATATTTTTCTTATGTTTGTAAATATTTTTTTATTTTCTGTAACTTAGTTCTTTTTTATTTTTTGTACTTTAGCTAGTTTATTTAATTGTATTTATTTGTAGCAATTGTGTTTATTTAATTTATTGATAGTGTAGTGTTAGGTTAATTGTAGGTAATTGTAGGTAGTTTATTTAATTATTTTATTGATAGGGTAGTGTTAGGTTTAATTATATCTTAGGTTAGGATTTATTTTACAGGTAATTTTGTTATTATTTTAACTAGGTAACTATTAAATAGTTCTTAACTATTTAATAGCTATTGTACCTAGTTAAAATAAATACCAAGTTGCCTGTAAAATAAATATAAATCCTAAAATAGCTATAATATAATTATAATTTATATTGTAGCTATATTAGGATTTATTTTACAGGTAAGTATTTAGCTTTAAATAGGATTAATTTATTTAATAAGAGTTAATTTATTTCGTTAGATTAAAATTATATTTAAGTTAGGGGGGTGTTAGTGTTAGGGTTAGACTTAGCTTTAGGGGTTAATACATTTATTAGAATAGCGGTGAGCTCCGATCGGAAGATTAGGGGTTAATAATTGAAGGTAGGTGTCGGCGATGTTAGGGAGGGCAGATTAGGGGTTAATACTATTTATGATAGGGTTAGTGAGACGGATTAGGGGTTAATAACTTTATTATAGTAGCGCTCAGGTCCGCTCGGCAGATTAGGGGTTAATAAGTGTAGGCAGGTGTCGGCGACGTTGTGGGGGGCAGATTAGGGGTTAATAAATATAACATAGGGGTCGGCGATGTTAGGGCAGCAGATTAGGGGTACATAGGGATAACGTAGGTTGCGGCGGTTTACGGAGCGGAAGATTAGGGGTTAAAACTGTAATGCAGGGGTCAGCGATAGCGGGGGCGGAAGATTAGGGGTTAATAAGTGTAAGGGTAGGGGTGTTTAGACTCGGGGTACATGTTAGGGTGTTAGGTGCAGACGTAGGAAGTGTTTCCCCATAGGAAACAATGGGGCTGCGTTAGGAGCTGAACGCTGCTTTTTTGCAGGTGTTAGGTTTTTTTTCAGCTCAAACAGTCCCATTGTTTCCTATGGGAGAATCGTGCACGAGCACGTTTTTGAGGCTGGCCGCGTCCGTAAGCAACTCTGGTATCGAGAGTTGCATTTGCGGTAAAAATGCCCTACGCTCCTTTTTTGGAGCCTAACGCAGCATTTGTTTTAACTCTCGATACCAGAGTTAAATTTATGGTGCGGCCAGAAAAAAGCCCGCGGAGCGTTAACAGCCCTTTTACCGCCGAACTCTAAATCTAGGCCTCTGTCTCTCATCACACTGTAGCTGCCAAACGAACTGCAACTCCTGGGGTGAGATTACTTTAAACTTGTTTTCTAAAACTCTGCACATTTGCCTTGCAAGACTTGATTTATATATTGCCTGCATTCTCTAGACATTCCTGTAATTAATCCTGAACTTGCTGCATCTGTTTATAAAGAGACTGCACCATTGTTTCTGATATCCATATTAACTGGAATACAAATAATCTGCAATATTGAGTGTGATTGATTCATTTTATCCTGTCTGTTGATAACTTTGCTACACTGGGAGTGTTTGTTATACCTTGCTATTTGGAGTGGTTACAGCTCAAAGCACCAATATTTAAAGAGACAGTTTGCAATCTCTGCAACACATTGCTGCTATTCCCTTTTGGGCCCTCAGTCTATGAGCAGAACAGGGATTATTTTATTAATTCCGCTATTTTGTGAGACTGAGTGGAACTTGAACCTAATTCCCAATTCTTAATAGAGTCCAGGTATTACAGAGGGGTTGTACTTTAGATAATTTTATTTAATTGTATTTAATTGTATTTAATTTAGGGAATTATTTAATTATAGTGTAGTGTTAGGTGTAATTGTAACTTAGCTTAGGTTTTATTTTGCAGGTAAATTTGTATTTATTTTAGCTAGGTAGTTAGTAAATAGTTATTAACTATTTAGTAACTATTCTACCTAGTTAAAATAAATACAAACTTGCCTGTAAAATAAAAATAAACCCTAAGCTAGATACAATGGGCGCGATCCGATATCGATCGCAGTTTGCGGCGCAAGCGAGGGAACCGGTGTCGCCCGCAGTTTCAGCTCGCAACTCGAGCCATCCCATATAGGTCGCCGTCAGATGCTAACGTGCCGTAAGTCTCACAAACCAGCGATGTCCAGAAATCTGCGTAAGTACAAATTTCTGGCGTCGCCAGTGACTTGCGGCACGTTAGAAACTGCCGGCGCCTATAAAACCTGACTAAAGTTTAAAACACCCGCACTGTCTAACACGCCTCCCTAACATAGCCCGACACATCTAACACGCCTCCCTAACATAGCCCGCACTGTCTAACCCTCTATCCGCTATCCCCCCTCACTAGCCTAACAATAAAAAAGCTATTAACCCCTAAACCGCCGCTCCTTTACCCCGCCGCAACCTAATAAAGTTATTAACCCCTAAACCGCCGCTCCCGGACCCCGCCGCCAGCTATATTATATCTATAACCCCCTAAAGTGAGCCCCTAACACCGCCGCCATCTATATTAAAATTATTAACCCCTAATGTAAGCCCCTTACACCGCCGCCATCTCTATTAAAATGATTAACCCCTAATTTAATCTACCTACCCCGCCGCCAGCTATATTATCTATATTAACCCTAAGTATATTATAGTTAATATAGGTATTACATTATATATATTAACTATATTAACCCTAATTATATTAGGGTTAATATAGTTAATATAGTTACTATAGTATTTATATTAACTATATTAACTCTATCTAACCCTAATTAAATTTATATTAAATTAAATTCATTTATAAACTAAAATATTCCTATTTAAATCTAAATACTTACCTATAAAATAAACCCTAAGATAGCTACAATATAATTAATAATTACATTGTAGCTATGTTAGGGTTAATATTTATTTTACAGGTAAATTGTTAATTATTTTAACTAGGTATAATAGATATTAAATAGTTATTAACTATTTAATATCTACCTAGTTAAAATAATTACCCAATTACCTGTAAAATAAATCCTAACCTAAGTTACAAATACACCTACACTATCAATAAATTTAATAAACTACAAACATCTATCTAAAAATACAATTAAATTAACTAAACTAAATTACAAAAAAACAAAAACACTAAATTACAAAAAATAAAAAAAAATACAAGATATTTAAGCTAATTACACCTATTCTAAGCCCCCTAATAAAATAATAAACCCCCAAAATAAAAAAAATTCCCTGCCCTATTCTAAATTCAACAAATTTCAAAGCTCTTTACCTTACCAGCCCTTAAAAGGGCCTTTTGTGGGGCATGCCCCAAAGAATTCAGCTCTTTTGCATACAACAAATACAATACCCCCCCCCCATTACAACCCACCACCCACATACCCCTATTCTAAACCCACCCAAACCCCCCTTAAAAAAGCCTAACACTACCCCCCTGAAGATCTCCCTACCTTGTCTTCACCACACCGGGCCGAACTCCTGATCCGATCCGGGCGATGTCTTCCTCCAAGCGGCAAAGAAGAATTCTTCCTCCGGCGATGTCATCCTCCAAGCGGCAAAGAAGAATTCTTCCTCCGGCGACGTCTTCCTCCAAGCGGCAGCAAAGTCTTCCTTCTTCCGGCGGCATCTTCAATCTTCTTTCTTCGCTCCGCCGCCGCGGAGCATCCATCCCGGCCGACTGCTGAACTTGGAATGAGGTACCTTTAAATGACGTCATCCAAGATGGCGTCCGCCGAATTCCGATTGGCTGATAGGATTCTATCAGCCAATCGGAATTAAGTTAAAAAAATCTGATTGGCTGATTGAATCAGCCAATCAGATTCAAGTTCAATCCGATTGGGTGATCCAATCAGCCAATCAGATTGAGCTCGCATTCTATTGGCTGTTCCGATCAGCCAATAGAATGCGAGCTCAATCTGATTGGCTGATTGGATCAGCCAATCGGATTGAACTTGAATCTGATTGGCTGATTCAATCAGCCAATCAGATTTTTTTAACTTAATTCCGATTGGCTGATAGAATCCTATCAGCCAATCAGAATTCGGCGGACGCCATCTTGGATGACGTCATTTAAAGGTACCTCATTCCAAGTTCAGCAGTCGGCCGGGATGGATGCTCCGCGGCGGCGGAGCGAAGAAAGAAGATTGAAGATGCCGCCGGAAGAATGAAGACTTTGCTGCCGCTTGGAGGAAGACGTCGCCGGAGGAAGAATTCTTCTTTGCCGCTTGGAGGATGACATCGCCGGAGGAAGAATTCTTCTTTGCCGCTTGGAGGAAGACATCGCCCGGATCGGATCAGGAGTTCGGCCCGGTGTGGTGAAGACAAGGTAGGGAGATCTTCAGGGGGGTAGTGTTAGGCTTTTTTAAGGGGGGTTTGGGTGGGTTTAGAATAGGGGTATGTGGGTGATGGGTTGTAATGGGGGGGGGGGTATTGTATTTGTTGTATGCAAAAGAGCTGAATTCTTTGGGGCATGCCCCACAAAAGGCCCTTTTAAGGGCTGGTAAGGTAAAGAGCTTTGAAATTTGTTGAATTTAGAATAGGGCAGGGAATTTTTTTATTTTGGGGGTTTATTATTTTATTAGGGGGCTTAGAATAGGTGTAATTAGCTTAAATATCTTGTAATCTTTTTTTTATTTTTTGTAATTTAGTGTTTGGTTTTTTTTGTAATTTAGTTTAGTTAATTTAATTGTATTTTTAGATAGATGTTTGTAGTTTATTAAATTTATTGATAGTGTAGGTGTATTTGTAACTTAGGTTAGGATTTATTTTACAGGTAATTGGGTAATTATTTTAACTAGGTAGATATTAAATAGTTAATAACTATTTAATATCTATTATACCTAGTTAAAATAATTAACAATTTACCTGTAAAATAAATATTAACCCTAACATAGCTACAATGTAATTATTAATTATATTGTAGCTATCTTAGGGTTTATTTTATAGGTAAGTATTTAGATTTAAATAGGAATATTTTAGTTTATAAATGAATTAGATTAATTTAATATAAATTTAGTTAGGGTTAGATAGAGTTAATATAGTTAATATAAATACTATAGTAACTATATTAACTATATTAACCCTAATATAATTAGGGTTAATATAGTTAATATATATAATGTAATACCTATATTAACTATAATATACTTAGGGTTAATATAGATAATATAGCTGGCGGCGGGGTAGGTAGATTAAATTAGGGGTTAATCATTTTAATAGAGATGGCGGCGGTGTAAGGGGCTTACATTAGGGGTTAATAATTTTTATATAGGTGGCGGCGGTGTAAGGGGTCAGATTAGGGGATAGATAAGGTAGATGGCGGCGGTTTTAGAGGCTCACAGTAGGGGGTTAGTTTATGTAGATGGCGGCGGGGTCCGGGAGCGGCGGTTTAGGGGGTAATAACTTTATTAGGGATTTCGGGGGGGGGGATCGCGGTTGACAGGGAGATAGACATTGCGCATGCGTTAGGTGTTAGGTTTATTTTAGCAGATCGCGGTTGACAGGGAGATAGACATTGCGAATGCGTTAGGTGTTAGGTTTATTTTCTAGTTAGTTTAGGGAGTTACGGGGCTCCAATAGTCAGCGTAAGGCTTCTTACGGCTGCTTTTTGTGGCGAGGTGAAAATGGAGTAAGTTTTCTCCATTTTCGCCACGTAAGTCCTTACGCTGCATATTGGATACCAAACTGCGCGGGTTTGGTATACCTGCCTATGGCCCAAAAAACTGCGGGCGACGGCAGAAATATACGGGCGTAACTTCTAGGTTACGCCGTATATGTGATACCAAATCCGCGCAAATATTGGCGTCGCCGGCTTTTGCGGGCGACGATTTATATCGGATCGACCCCAATGTAACTATTAGTTATATTGTAGCTAGCTTAGGGTTTGTTTTACAGGTAAGTATTTAGTTTTAAATATGAATAATTTAGTTAATGATAGTAATTTTATTTAGATTTATTTTAATTATATTTAAGTTAGGGGGTGTTAGGTTAAGGGTTAGATTTAGGTTTAGGGGTTAATAACTTTAATATGTTGGGGGCGACAGATTAGGGGTTAATAAATGTAGGTAGGTGACGGCGACATAGGTGGCGGCAGATTAGGGGTTAATAAATATAATGTAGGTGTCGGCAATGTTTGGGGCAGCATATTAGGGGTTCATAAGTATAATGTAGGTGACGGCGGTGCCCGGAGCGGCAGATTAGGGGTTAATAATATAATGTAGGTTGCGGCAATGTCAGAGGCTGCAGATTAGATGTTAAAAAGTGTAAGATTAGGGGTGTTTAGACTCGGGGTTCATGTTAGGGTGTTAGGTGTAGACATAAAATTTATTTCCCCATAAGAATCAATGGGCTGCGTTAAGGAGCTTTACGCTGCTTTTTGGCAGGTGTTAGACTTTTTTCAGCCGGCTCTCCCCGTTGATTCCTATGGGGAAATCGTGTACGAGCACGTTACACCAGCTCACCGATAACGTAAGCAGCGCTGGTATTGGAGTGCGGTAAGGAGCAGAATTTTGCTCAATGCTCACTTCTTGTCTGGGTTGTAAAAACCCGTAATACCAGCGTTGTCTGTAAGTGAGCGTGAGCATAAACTGCTTGTTAGCACCGCACAGCCTCTAACGCAAAACTCGTAATCTAGGTGATAGAGTTTTATGGGTGATGGCTAATTTAGCTCAGGCTTGGGTCTCAGTCAAAGGAAATTGTGTGGTATTGCAAATATATATATGTGTATAAAGGTAAATTTGGTGTTTTGCAGCAAAGTTATTTTATTTTGTAGTATTTAAACAAAGCACATTGTGGTTGGCTCGAGCAGGCCTGTTGTATAAGATTTAAGGCATTTTCTTTTTAATAGGTTTGGTAAACATTGTAGCATTTTTTTGAATGGTATACAAATACTGCTTATATTTACAGCTGGGATTTATACATTGTCTGCAGCTTGGAATTAGAGTTTACATTTGACCTGCATTTTGTTACTCTTGTGGTTTTGTTTTTGGAAAATTGATTTTTTTTTTATTATTATTATTGATCAGCCAGTTTTCTATCAGAGTTGTCCTGCTAGACATGTTGTTTGTGTTTTCTTCAAATACGGCTAGATTTAGAGTTTTGTCGGTAACGACCCGCGTAGCTAACACTGGCTTTTTTCTGGCCGCACCTTTTAAATAACTCTGGTATTGAGAGTCCACAGAATGGCTGCGTTAGGCTCCAAAAAAGGAGCGTAGAGCATATTTAACGCAACTTCAACTCTCGATACCAGAGTTGCTTACGGACGTGGCCAGCCTCAAAAACGTGCTCGTGCACGATTCCCCCATAGGAAACAATGGGGCTGTTTGAGCTGAAAAAAAACCTAACACCTGCAAAAAAGTCGCGTTCAGCTCCTAATGCAGCCCCATTGTTTGCTATGGGGAAACACTTCCTACGTCTGCACCTAACACCCTAACATGTACCCCGAGTCTAAAGACCCCTAACCTTACACTTATTAACCCCTATTCTGCCGCCCCCGCTATCGCTGACCCCTGCATATTATTATTAACCCCTAATCTGCCGCTCCTTAAACCGCCGCTACTTACATTATCCCTATGTACCCCTAATCTGCTGTCCCTAACACCACCGACCCCTATATTATATTTATTAACCCCTAATCTGCCCCCCACAACGTCGCCTCCACCTGCCTACACTTATTAACCCCTAATCTGCCGAGCGGACCGCACCGCTATTATAATAAAGTTATTAACCCCTAATCCACCTCATTAACCCTATAATAAATAGTATTAACCCCTAATCTGCCCTCCCTAACATCGCCGACACCTAACTTCAAACATTAACCCCTAATCTGCCGACTGGAGCTCACCGCTATTCTAATAAATGTATTAACCCCTAAAGCTAAGTCTAACCCTAACACTAACACCCCCCTAACTTAAATATAATTTAAATCTAACAAAATAAATTAACTCTTATTAAATAAATTAATCCTATTTAAAACTAAATACTTACCTGTAAAATAAATCCTAATATAGCTACAATATAAATTATAATTATATTATTTTAGGATTTATATTTATTTTACAGGTAACTTTGTATTTATTTTAACCAGGTACAATAGCTATTAAATAGTTAAGAACTATTTAATAGCTAAAATAGTTAAAATAATTACAAAATTACCTGTAAAATAAATCCTAACCTAAGTTACAATTAAATCTAACACTACACTATCAATAAATTAATTAAATAAAATACCTACAATTACCTACAATTAAACCTAACACTACACTATCAATACATTAATTAAATACAATATCTACAAATAAATACAATGAAATAAACAAACTAAAGTACAAAAAATAAAAAAGAACTAAGTTACAAAAAATAAAAAAATATTTACAAACATCAGAAAAATATTACAACAATTTTAAACTAATTACACCTACTCTAAGCCCCCTAATAAAATAACAAAGACCCTATTCTAAATTACTAAAGTTCAAAGCTCTTTTACCTTACCAGCCCTGAACAGGGCACTTTGCGGGGCATGCCCCAAAGAATTCAGCTCTTTTTCCTGTAAAAAAACACATACAATACCCCCCCCAACATTACAACCCACCACCCACATACCCCTAATCTAACCCAAACCCCCCTTAAATAAACCTAACACTAAGCCCCTGAAGATCTTCCTACCTTGTCTTCAATCAGATTGAGCTCGCATTCTATTGGCTGTTCCGATCAGCCAATAGAATGCGAGCTCAATCTGATTGGCTGATCGGATCAGCCAATCGGATTGAACTTGATTCTGATTGGCTGATTCCATCAGCCAATCAGAATTTTACTATCTTAATTCCGATTGGCTGGTAGAATCCTATCAGCCAATCGGAATTCGAGGGACGCCATCTTGGATGACGTCCCTTAAAGGAACCGTCATTCGTCGGGAAGTTGTCGTCGGAAGAAGATGGGTCCGCGGTTGAGGTCTTCAAGATGGAGCCGGTCCTCATCGGATGAAGATAGAAGATGCCGCTTGGAAGAAGATGGTTGCCGGTCCGGATCTACTCTTGTTCCCGGATAGGATGAAGACTTTGGAGCCTCTTCTGGACTTCTTCAGCCGTCGGATGATGGATGTCTAGCCCCCGCTTGGGCTTAGATGAAGATATCGGAGCAAGGACGGATCGGTCATACCTGGCATGGTGAAGACAAGGTAGGAAGATCTTCAGGGGCTTAGTGTTAGGTTTATTTAAGGGGGGTTTGGGTTAGATTAGGGGTATGTGGGTGGTGGGTTGTAATGTTGGGGGGGGTATTGTATGTGTTTTTTTTACAGGAAAAAGAGCTTAATTTCTTGGGGCATGCCCCGCAAAGGGCCCTGTTCAGGGCTGGTAAGGTAAAAGAGCTTTGAAATTTTGTAATTTAGAATAGGGTAGGGCATTTTTTATTTTGGGGGGCTTTGTTATTTTATTATAGGGCTTAGAGTAGGTGTAATTAGTTTAAAATTGTTGTAATATTTTTCTTATGTTTGTAAATATTTTTTTATTTTTTGTAACTTAGTTCTTTTTTATTTTTTGTACTTTAGTTAGTTTATTTCATTGTATTTATTTGTAGATATTGTATTTAATTAATTTATTGATAGTGTAGTGTTAGGTTTAATTGTAGGTAATTGTAGGTATTTTATTTAATTAATTTATTGATAGTGTAGTGTTAGGTTTAATTGTAACTTAGGTTAGGATTTATTTTACAGGTAATTTTGTAATTATTTTAACTAGGTAGCTATTAAATAGTTCTTAACTATTTAATAGCTATTGTACCTGGTTAAAATAAGTACAAAGTTACCTGTAAAATAAATATAAATCCTAAAATAGCTATAATATAATTATAATTTATATTGTAGCTATATTAGGGTTTATTTTACAGGTAAGTATTTAGCTTTAAATAGGAATAATTTATTTAATAAGAGTTAATTAATTTCGTTAGATTTAAATTATATTTAACTTAGGGGGGTGTTAGTGTTAGGGTTAGACTTAGCTTTAGGGGTTAATACATTTATTAGAATAGCGGCAAGATTCGGTCGGCAGAATAGGGGTTAATAATTGAAGTTAGGTGTCGGAGATGTTAGGGAGGGCAGATTAGGGGTTAATACTATTTATTATAGGGTTATTGAGGCGGGAGTGAGGCGGATTAGGGCTTAATAACTTTATTATAGTAGCGGTGAGATCCGCTCGGCAGATTAGGGGTTAATAAGTGTAGGCAGGTTGAGGCGACGTTGAGGGGGCAGATTAGGGGTTAATAAATATAATATAAGGGTCGGCGGTGTTAGGGGCAGCAGATTAGGGGTACATAGCTGTAATGTAGGTGGCGGCTCTTTGCGGTCGGCAGATTAGGGGTTAATTATTGTAGGTAGGTGGCGGCGACGTTGTGGGGGGCAGGTTAGGGGTTAATAAATATAATATAGGGGTCGGCGGTGTTAGGGGCAGCAGATTAGGGGTACATAAGTATAACGTAGGTGGCGGTCGGCAGATTAGGGGTTAAAAAAATTGGATTGAGTGGCGGCGATGTGGGGGGACCTCGGTTTAGGGGTACATAGGTAGTTTATGGGTGTTAGTGTACTTTAGAGCACAGTAGTTAAGAGCTTTATAAACCGGCGTTAGCCCAGAAAGCTCTTAAACTACTGACTTTTTTCTGCGGCTGGAGTTTTGTCGTTAGAATTCTAACGCTCACTTCAGACACGACTCTAAATACCGGAGTTAGAAAGATCCCATTGAAAAGATAGGATACGCAATTGACGAAAGGGGATCTGCGGTATGGAAAAATCGCGGCTGAAAATTGAGCGTTAGACCCTTTCCTGACTGACTCCAAATACCGGCGGTAGCCTAAAACCAGCGTTAGGAGCCTCTAACGCTGGTTTTCACGGCTACCGCCAAACTCCAAATCTAGGCCATAATGTTTTATTGGTCACTGCATGGTTTTAAGTCAGAAAGTTAAGTTAGGCCAACATTTTGGGGGTACCATTTTTTTAAGCTTGGTATGGTTCTAAAGTTTGAGAGTAAAATATTTTCAAATTTTGTTTTCTGTAAAAATCTAAGGAATTTAAGAGACATGATATTTACTTGTTGTTTTGGTCCCATCTAATGTTGTTTTTTTTGTTTTGTTTTTTTTACAAAAAAAAACTTTACAGTACTTTGTTTCCTTACAAAGAAGATGGTCGTTTGCTGAGTGGACCAGCCTTTCTTTAAGTGTTGTCCTAGTTAGTTTAAAATGATTGACTTTTGCTCCTTTTTAAATATAACAGACACATTTTGAATATAATGTCCATTTTATAAAGATTGTAATTTTCTTGCACATTTTTTTTTTACAAAGGTATTAACATAGAATTATATTTGGTTTAAAATTGAAAACCACAACATCTAGTCCTAAAGTTAGCGTGCATCAGATTCTGCTCCTGCACAAACATTTTACTTTCAACTTGTAATAAACACGCTAACCCACATTCAATAAAAGTGTTTGCGCAATCAAAAACCCTAAATAGTGCGCCACTTGTAATCTGGCTCATAATTGGAACCACATATCCTTTAATTACATTTATTTTAATGTGTTTTTGGTGTGTGATTCGTGTTACATTATTTTGTTAACATTACACAATTCCCAAATGGTTTGTTATGACATAATACAATTTGTTATTGAGCCTGCTATCAGAATCTAACACTGTAATTTTACTACTGGTGCAACATGACAATGTTTTTATAAATTGCCCTATGGTGATACAGATTACTTCCTACCTTCTTTGATAAAGTGTACCCATAATATAATTAAGTTAATTTATTTCTCTAAAATGAATTTACTCCTTAATAGATATAATTTTGAATGTTTCTGTCTTAAGTATCTTATTCTGTGGAAAAAAATATTTTACAGTAATTTTCTATCTGTTGTGTATGAATTGGTTCAGTTTCAACATGGCCTCTCATTCTTTCAGAAACAGTCAAAGTTTTTTTAATCTAATTAAAATTCTGTTTCTCATCCTCTATTATGTTACCAGCATGACTAACATATTTGAGAAGTTAGAGAAGCACAGCTATTGAAAGTGCATTCCATATAAAATATTTGGCTGTTTAAAAGTCTTCTTCACTGTGAAATTAAATTATACACACTAATACCAACGATATAAATCAAATTTGCTATGTTAGAAGAACAATTAATGAATGTATTAATAATAAAAAAGAGCTAATACACACCTAGATTACAAGTTTTGCGCTATAGAGGGTGCAAATGGAACGCAACAAAAGTTGCGTTATTTCACCCTGCATAGCACTGCCATTACAAGTTTCTAAAAAGCCTTCTTGTGCATGCGATATGGTGGCGATGAGCTCCATACCGCACAAAATCCGAGGGCTGCTTTGACGTGCTTGTGCACACTTTCACCATAGACATCAATGGGCAGAGAGTTTTAGAAAAAAACCTAACACCTGTGATTGCGGAATGAAAAGCTCAGTAACGCAACCCCATTGATGTCTATGGGGAAAAAAGTTACATTTAAACCTAAAACCCTAACATAAACTCAAGTCTAAACACCACTAATCTGCCGCCCCCGACATCACTGACACCTAAATAAAGTTATTAACCCCTAAACCTCTTGCCTCCCACATCACCGCCACTAAATAAACCTATTAACCCCTAAACCGACAGCCCCCCACATAGCAAAAAAATAAATTAAACTATTGACCCCTAAACCTATCATCCCCTAACTTTATATTAAAATTACAATATCCCTATCTTAAAATAAATAAAAACTTACCTGTGAAATTAAAAAACCTAAGTTTAAACTAAGAATTAACCTAACATAACTATTATACTAAAATTAAAATAACTACCAATTAAAAAAACTAAATTACACATTCAAAAATTATAACACTACTAAAAAAAAAAATAATCTAAAATTACAAAAAATAAAAAATACTAAATTACAAAAAAAAACTTAATTACAAAAAATAAACAAAATAATCCAAAATAAAAGCAATTACACCTAATTTAATAGCACTATAAAAATAAAAAATAAACAAAAAAATAAAAAACCCTAGCCTACAATAAACTACCAATAGCCCTTAAAAGGGCCTTTTGTAGGGCATTGCCCTAAAGAAATCAGCTCTTTTACCTGAAAAAAAATACAAAGATCCCCCAACAGTAAAACCCACCACCCAACCAACCCCCCAAAATAAAAACCGTGGGGTTGATCTCAATCTATCATTTAATAATTATTGGCATGTTAAAGGGACAGTCAACACCAGAATTTTTGTTGTTTTAAAAGATAGATAATACCTTAATTATCAATTCCCCAGTTTTGCATAACCAACACAGTTATAACTATACACGTTTTACCTCTGTAATTACCTTGTATCTAAACCTCAGAAGACTTCCCTCTTATTTCAATTCTTTTGACAGACTTGCATTTTAGCCAATCAGAGCTGTCTCCATGGTAAATTCACATGTATGAGCTCAAAGTTATCTATATGAAATACATGAACTAATGCCCTCTAGTGGTGAAAAACTATCAAAATGCATTTATATTAGAGGCGGCCTTCAAGATCTAATAAATTAGCATATGAACCTCCTAGGTTTAGCTTTTCAACTAAGAATACCAAGAGAACAAAGAAAATTAGTGACAAAGGTAAATTGGAAAGTTGTTTAAAATTACATGCCCTATCTGAATCATGAACGTTTTTTTTGGACTTGACTGTCCCTTTAATGGATTTGTTCAAATATTAATAACTATCCCAAACATTTTTGCAATGGAATAGTGTTTTGGTGCATGGGCAATGTCACCAAACAGATACAAATGCTACCTGCTCAACTAATTAAAGTTTAAAAACATAACAATAAATACTTTTACACTGATAAAAATTAACTAAATCAATAATCCAACAAACACATACTGTATGAACAATGCTGCCGTTCAAGTACCTTAAAAAAAGTAATACACATATGTTGCTATTGCTGTGAATTGCAACAGGTTAAATATACACCTGGTTAACCTATTAGCATCACTAAACACTATTAAAAGGAATCAATCAACATACATGCCCTTCAAACATTGATGTAATCACCATTTTGTTGTTTGTTGTTAATCCTGGCTATTTAGTTTTTGGATTTCAAATAACAGTTTTATTTTCAGGATGTTATTTGCTTGAGTGGTATTACCAGCAGAGATATTTTGTAATTGCGCTCACTAGAAAAATACACTGACATTTTAAAATCTTTATCTGCAGAAAAACAAGTGCAAGACTGTGATGAACCCTTTACTTTTTAATCCAAGAAAAGGTAAAGAGTTAAATACATTTCCCACTTGGAAATCTCAACTATTTTAACTCCTAATCAGTATATTATGGAAGTTGCACACAGTCACATGTGACTGGCAGTTTTTTTTCTCAGAAACTATAGTGATTGTGGTTCCCAAGTGGGACATACTCTATGTGTTTAACTCCATTGTGTGAGTTAAATATGTAGTTTAAAAAAAAAAAAAAAAAACTGATAGAAATATCCAGTCACAATATTTAAAAGGACATCTGTTTTCATCACAAAACTCACTTGTTATTCTGATATCACAACTGGCTAACATTTTTAACATTTATGTCTCATTATACCTTTAATGAGATGCAGGACACAGCATATAAGGTACAACGCTATTTTATTGCAGAACATAAAAGTATACAGCTTGCACAACACATATAACTTAGTAACTATGACACAGACTATAACTGCTATAAGCCACGCCCACACCCGGTGACATCATACTCCCACTCTCATTATATCTTCCCCCTTTTCAAAGGACAAACTATAATTTTTTTATAGAGTACAACAAATAACAAGGTATACAAGAAGCATACCAAAATAGTTTTGATTAGTGTACAACAAATAACAAGTTATAAACTCGATACCAGAGTTGCTTATGGACGTGGCCAGCCTCAAAAACGTGCTTGTGCACGATTCCCCCATAGGAAACAATGGGGCTGTTTGAGCTGAAAAAAAACCTAACACCTGCAAAAAAGCCGCGTTCAGCTCCTAACGCAGCCCCATTGTTTGCTATGGGGAAACACTTCCTACGTCTGCACCTAACACCCTAACATGTACCCCGAGTCTAAAGACCCCTAACCTTACACTTATTAACCCCTATTCTGCCACCCCCGCTATCGCTGACCCCTGCATATTATTATTAACCCCTAATCTGCCGCTCCTTAAACCGCCGCTACTTACATTATCCCTATGTACCCCTAATCTGCTGTCCCTAACACCACTGACCCCTATATTATATTTATTAACCCCTAATCTGCCCCCCACAACGTCGCCTCCACCTGCCTACACTTATTAACCCCTAATCTGCCGAGCGGACCGCACCGCTATTATAATAAAGTTATTAACCCCTAATCCGCCTCACTAACCCTATAATAAATAGTATTAACCCCTAATCTGCCCTCCCTAACATCGCCGACACCTAACTTCAAACATTAACCCCTAATCTGCCGACTGGAGCTCACCGCTATTTTAATAAATGTATTAACCCCTAAAGCTAAGTCTAACCCTAACACTAACACCCCCCTAACTTAAATATAATTTAAATCTAACAAAATAAATTAACTCTTATTAAATAAATTAATCCTATTTAAAACTAAATACTTACCTGTAAAATAAATCCTAATATAGCTACAATATAAATTATAATTATATTATTTTAGGATTTATATTTATTTTACAGGTAACTTTGTATTTATTTTAACCAGGTACAATAGCTATTAAATAGTTAAGAACTATTTAATAGCTAAAATAGTTAAAATAATTACAAAATTACCTGTAAAATAAATCCTAACCTAAGTTACAATTAAATCTAACACTACACTATCAATAAATTAATTAAATAAAATACCTACAATTATCTACAATTAAACCTAACACTACACTATCAATACATTAATTAAATACAATGAAATAAACTAACTAAAGTACAAAAAATAAAAAAGAACTAAGTTACAAAAAATAAAAAAATATTTACAAACATCAGAAAAATATTACAACAATTTTAAACTAATTACACCTACTGTAAGCCCCCTAATAAAATAACAAAGACCCTATTCTAAATTACTAAAGTTCAAAGCTCTTTTACCTTACCAACCCTGAACAGGGCCCTTTGCGGGGCATGCCCCAAAGAATTCAGCTCTTTTTCCTGTAAAAAAACACATACAATACCCCCCCAACATTACAACCCACCACCCACATACCCCTAATCTAACCCAAACCCCCCTTAAATAAACCTAACACTAAGCCCCTGAAGATCTTCCTACCTTGTCTTCAATCAGATTGAGCTCGCATTCTATTGGCTGTTCCGATCAGCCAATAGAATGCGAGCTCAATCTGATTGGCTGATCGGATCAGCCAATCGGATTGAACTTGATTCTGATTGGCTGATTCCATCAGCCATTCAGAATTTTACTATCTTAATTCCGATTGGCTGGTAGAATCCTATCAGCCAATCGGAATTCGAGGGACGCCATCTTGGATGACGTCCCTTAAAGGAACCGTCATTCGTCGGGAAGTTGTCGTCGGAAGAAGATGGGTCCGCGGTTGAGGTCTTCAAGATGGAGCCGGTCCTCATCGGATGAAGATAGAAGATGCCGCTTGGAAGAAGATGGTTGCCGGTCCGGATCTACTCTTCTTCCCAGATAGGATGAAGACTTTGGAGCCTCTTCTGGACTTCTTCAGCCGTCGGATGATGGATGTCTAGCCCCCGCTTGGGCTTAGATGAAGATATCGGAGCAAGGACGGATCGGTCATACCTGGCATGGTGAAGACAAGGTAGGAAGATCTTCAGGGGCTTAGTGTTAGGTTTATTTAAGGGGGGTTTGGGTTAGATTAGGGGTATGTGGGTGGTGGGTTGTAATGTTGGGGGGGGTATTGTATGTGTTTTTTTACAGGAAAAAGAGCTTAATTTCTTGGGGCATGCCCCGCAAAGGGCCCTGTTCAGGGCTGGTAAGGTAAAAGAGCTTTGAAATTTTGTAATTTAGAATAGGGTAGGGCATTTTTTATTTTGGGGGGCTTTGTTATTTTATTATGGGGCTTAGAGTAGGTGTAATTAGTTTAAAATTGTTGTAATATTTTTCTTATGTTTGTAAATATTTTTTTATTTTTTGTAACTTAGTTCTTTTTTATTTTTTGTACTTTAGTTAGTTTATTTCATTGTATTTATTTGTAGATATTGTATTTAATTAATTTATTGATAGTGTAGTGTTAGGTTTAATTGTAGGTAATTGTAGGTATTTTATTTAATTAATTTATTGATAGTGTAGTTTTAGGTTTAATTGTAACTTAGGTTAGGATTTATTTTACAGGTAATTTTGTAATTATTTTAACTAGGTAGCTATTAAATAGTTCTTAACTATTTAATAGCTATTGTACCTGGTTAAAATAAGTACAAAGTTACCTGTAAAATAAATATAAATCCTAAAATAGCTATAATATAATTATAATTTATATTGTAGCTATATTAGGGTTTATTTTACAGGTAAGTATTTAGCTTTAAATAGGAATAATTTATTTAACAAGAGTTAATTAATTTCGTTAGATTTAAATTATATTTAACTTAGGGGGGTGTTAGTGTTAGGGTTAGACTTAGCTTTAGGGGTTAATACATTTATTAGAATAGCGGCGAGATTCGGTCGGCAGATTAGGGGTTAATAATTGAAGTTAGGTGTCGGAGATGTTAGGGAGGAGAGATTAGGGGTTAATACTATTTATTATAGGGTTATTGAGGCGGGAGTGAGGCGGATTAGGGCTTAATAACTTTATTATAGTAGCGGTGAGATCCGCTCGGCAGATTAGGGGTTAATAAGTGTAGGCAGGTTGAGGCGACGTTGAGGGGGCAGATTAGGGGTTAATAAATATAATATAAGGGTCGGCGGTGTTAGGGGCAGCAGATTAGGGGTAATTAGCTGTAATGTAGTTGGCGGCTCTTTGCGGTCGGCAGATTAGGGGTTAATTATTGTAGGTAGGTGGCGGCGACTTTAGGGGGGGCAGGTTAGGGGTTAATAAATATAATATAGGGGTCGGCAGTGTTAGGGGCAGCAGATTAGGGGTACATAAGTATAACGTAGGTGGCGGTCGGCAGATTAGGGGTTAAAAAAATTGAATCGAGTGGCGGCGATGTGGGGGGACCTCGGTTTAGGGGTACATAGGTAGTTTATGGGTGTTAGTGTACTTTAGAGCACAGTAGTTAAGAGCTTTATAAACCGGCGTTAGCCCAGAAAGCTCTTAAACTACTGACTTTTTTTCTGCGGCTGGAGTTTTGTCGTTAGAATTCTAACGCTCACTTCAGGCACGACTCTAAATACCGGAGTTAGAAAGATCCCATTGAAAAGATAGGATACGCAATTGATGAAAGGGGATCTGCGGTATGGAAAAGTCGCGGCTGAAAATTGAGCGTTAGACCCTTTCCTGACTGACTCCAAATACCGGCGGTAGCCTAAAACCAGCGTTAGGAGCCTCTAACGCTGGTTTTCACGGCTACCGCCAAACTCCAAATCTAGGCCATAATGTTTTATTGGTCACTGCATGGTTTTAAGTCAGAAAGTTAAGTTAGGCCAACATTTTGGGGGTACCATTTTTTTAAGCTTGGTATGGTTCTAAAGTTTGAGAGTAAAATATTATCGAATTTTGTTTTCTGTAAAAATCTAAGGAATTTAAGAGACATGATATTTACTTGTTGTTTTGGTCCCATCTATATGTTGGGTTTTTTTACAAAAAAAAGCTTTACAGTACTTTGTTTCCTTACAAAGAAGATGGTCGTTTGCTGAGTGGACCAGCCTTTCTTTAAGTGCTGTCCTAGTTAGTTTAAAATGATTGACTTTTGCTCCTTTTTAAATATAACAGACACATTTTGAATATAATGTCCATTTTATAAAGATTGTAATTTTCTTGCACATTTTTTTTTTTACAAAGGTATTAACATAGAATTATATTTGGTTTAAAATTGAAAACCACAACATCTAGTCCTAAAGTTAGCGTGCATCAGATTCTGCTCCTGCACAAACATTTGACTTTCAACTTGTAATAAACACGCTAACCCACATTCAATAAAAGTGTTTGCGCAATCAAAAACCCTAAATAGTGCGCCACTTGTAATCTGGATCATAATTGGAACCACATATCCTTTAATTACATTTATTTTAATGTTTTTTTGGTGTGTGATTCGTGTTACATTATTTTGTTAACATTACACAATTCCCAAATGGTCTGTTATGACATAATACAATTTGTTATTGAGCCTGCTGTCAGAATCTAACACTGTAATTTTACTACTGGTGCAACATGACAATGTTTTTATAAATTGCCCTATGGTGATACAGATTACTTCCTACCTTCTTTGATAAAGTGTACCCATAATATAATTAAGTTAATTTATTTCTCTAAAATGAATTTACTCCTTAATAGATATAATTTTGAATGTTTCTGTCTTAAGTATCTTATTCTGTGGAAAAAAATATTTTACAGTAATTTTCTACCTGTTGTGTATGAATTGGTTCAGTTTCAACATGGCCTCTCATTCTTTCAGAAACAGTCAAAGTTTTTTTAATCTAATTAAAATTCTGTTTCTCATCCTCTATTATGTTACCAGCATGACTAACATATTTGAGAAGTTAGAGAAGCACAGCTATTGAAAGTGCATTCCATATAAAATATTTGGCTGTTTAAAAGTCTTCTTCACTGTGAAATTAAATTATACACACTAATACCAACGATATAAATCAAATTTGCTATGTTAGAAGAACAATTAATGAATGTATTAATAATAAAAAAGAGCTAATACACACCTAGATTACAAGTTTTGCGCTATAGAGGGTGCAAATGGAACGCAACAAAAGTTGCGTTATTTCACCCTGCATAGCACTGCCATTACAAGTTTCTAAAAAGCCTTCTTGTGCATGCGATATGGTGGCGATGAGCTCCATACCGCACAAAATCCGAGGGCTGCTTTGACGTGCTCGTGCACACTTTCACCATAGACATCAATGGGCAGAGAGTTTTAGAAAAAAACCTAACACCTGTGATTGCGGAATGAAAAGCTCAGTAACGCAACCCCATTGATGTCTATGGGGAAAAAAGTTACATTTAAACCTAAAACCCTAACATAAACTCAAGTCTAAACACCACTAATCTGCCGCCCCCGACATCACTGACACCTAAATAAAGTTATTAACCCCTAATCTGCCGCTCCCGATATCGTCGGCAGTAATAAAAGTTATTAAACCCTATTCCTCCATTTTCCGACATTGCCGCCACTATAATAAAGTTATGAATGCCTATTCCCCCGCACCCCAACATCGCCAACACTATAATAAAGCTATTAACCCCTATTCCCGCGCACCCCAACATCGCCAACACTGTAATAAAGCTATTAACCCATATTCACTGCTCCCAGACGCCGCCTCCACTAAATAAAGTTATTAACCCCTAAACCTCTTGCCTCCCACATCACCGCCACTAAATAAACCTATTAACCCCTAAACCGACAGCCCCCCACATAGCAAAAAAATAAATTAAACTATTGACCCCTAAACCTATCATCCCCTAACTTTATATTAAAAATACAATATCCCTATCTTAAAATAAATAAAAACTTACCTGTGAAATTAAAAAACCTAAGTTTAAACTAAGAATTAACCTAACATAACTATTATACTAAAATTAAAATAACTACCAATTAAAAAAACTAAATTACACATTCAAAAATTATAACACTACTAAAAAAAAAATTAATCTAAAATTACAAAAAATAAAAAATACTAAATTACAAAAAAAAACTTAATTACAAAAAATAAACAAAATAATCCAAAATAAAAGCAATTACACCTAATTTAATAGCACTATAAAAATAAAAAATAAACAAAAAAATAAAAAACCCTAGCCTACAATAAACTACCAATAGCCCTTAAAAGGGCCTTTTGTAGGGCATTGCCCTAAAGAAATCAGCTCTTTTACCTGAAAAAAAAATACAAAGATCCCCCAACAGTAAAACCCACCACCCAACCAACCCCCCAAAATAAAAACCTAACTCTAACAAAAACCTAAGCTACCCATAGCCTTGAAAAGGGCATTTGTACGGGCTTTTCCCTTAAAATGGCATTTAGCTCTTTTGCATTGCCCAAACCCTAATCTAAAAAAAAAACACCCAAAAAAGTAAAAAAAAAAAAACCTAACACTAACATCCCGACAATCCACTTTCAGCGTTAAATACGTAACACAAAACTAGTAATTTAGGTGACAGAGTTGAAAAACCTTTTATAATGGGGACAATTTATTTTCCTTTTACTTTTTTTCACTTGAATGTGTTTTCTAATGTAAAAATGACATAATCTTATTCATTTTGCATGACTGACCCTTGTTAATTGTGGGGTTGATCTCAATCTATCATTTAATAATTATTGGCATGTTAAAGGGACAGTCAACACCAGAATTTTTGTTGTTTTAAAAGATAGATAATACCTTAATTATCAATTCCCCAGTTTTGCATAACCAACACAGTTATAACTATACACGTTTTACCTCTGTAATTACCTTGTATCTAAACCTCAGCAGACTACCCCCTTATTTCAATTCTTTTGACAGACTTGCATTTTAGCCAATCAGAGCTGTCTCCATGGTAAATTCACATGTATGAGCTCAAAGTTATCTATATGAAATACATGAACTAATGCCCTCTAGTGGTGAAAAACTATCAAAATGCATTTATATTAGAGGCGGCCTTCAAGATCTAATAAATTAGCATATGAACCTCCTAGGTTTAGCTTTTCAACTAAGAATACCAAGAGAACAAAGAAAATTAGTGACAAAGGTAAATTGGAAAGTTGTTTAAAATTACATGCCCTATCTGAATCATGAAAGTTTTGTTTGGACTTGACTGTCCCTTTAATGGATTTGTTCAAATATTAATGACTATCCCAAACATTTTTGCAATGGAATAGTGTTTTGGTGCATGGGCAATGTCACCAAACAGATACAAATGCTACCTGCTCAACTAATTAAAGTTTAAAAACATAACAATAAATACTTTTACACTGATAAAAATTAACTAAATCAATAATCCAACAAACACATTCTGTATGAACAATGCTGCCGTTCAAGTACCTTAAAAAAAGTAATACACATATGTTGCTATTGCTGTGAATTGCAACAGGTTAAATATACACCTGTTTAACCTATTAGCATCACTAAACACTATTAAAAGGAATCAATCAACATACATGCCCTTCAAACATTGATGTAATCACCATTTTGTTGTTTGTTGTTAATCCTGGCTATTTAGTTTTTGGATTTCAAATAACAGTTTTATTTTCAGGATGTTATTTGCTTGAGTGGTATTACCAGCAGAGATATTTTGTAATTGCACTCACTAGAAAAATACACTGACATTTTAAAATCTTTATCTGCAGAAAAACAAGTGCAAGACTGTGATGAACCCTTTACTTTTTAATCCAAGAAAAGGTAAAGAGTTAAATACATTTCCCACTTGGAAATCTCAACTATTTTAACTCCTAATCAGTATATTATGGAAGTTGCACACAGTCACATGTGACTGGCAGTTTTTTTTCTCAGAAACTATAGTGATTGTGGTTCCCAAGTGGGACATACTCTATGTGTTTAACTCCATTGTGTGAGTTAAATATGTAGTTTAAAAAAAAAAAAAAAAAAACTGATAGAAATATCCAGTCACAATATTTAAAAGGACATCTGTTTTCATCACAAAACTCACTTGTTATTCTGATATCACAACTGGCTAACATTTTTAACATTTATGTCTCATTATACCTTTAATGAGATGCAGGACACAGCATATAAGGTACAACGCTATTTTATTGCAGAACATAAAAGTATACAGCTTGCACAACACATATAACTTAGTAACTACGACACAGACTATAACTGCTATAAGCCACGCCCACACCCGGTGACATCATACTCCCACTCTCATTATATCTTCCCCCTTTTCAAAGGACAAACTATAATTTTTTTATAGAGTACAACAAATAACAAGGTATACAAGAAGCATACCAAAATAGTTTTGATTAGTGTACAACAAATAACAAGTTATAAAAGAATATATATAAACAACAATAAATACAATCCTGACCTGGACATCGGGGTAGACTAACCTAGTCCACAGTGACCATGGGATTATTCTGCCCATTCTTCTGCTCACTGCTCTAACTAGTGCTAATCCTGATAGTGGACTGGAAGTTTCACTACTCTTCCACTTGACGTCATTTTACATGAACTGTCCTCTGATACCGAAGAAGGTGACTGAGAGTCTGCTGGAAGCAAATAAATATCCCTGCTGTGATCTTGCTGAGGGGAAGGCACCCCTCTTAAAACAAGGGATCCTACTGACTGTTGCTCTGAGGCATCCAGTCCCAAACTCTCAGGTACTGGCTGAAGATGTCTTCTATTTCGACGTTTGACTGTCCCTCCATCAGTAAGGACTACATAAGACCTGGGATCTGGAGAGCGTCCAATTACCGTAGCAGACGTCTTCCATTTTTTCTTATAATCCAGTTTAACTCTGACACTTTGGCCCACATTCAGCTTCTGCAAGGGCCTCAAATAGTGTTTTCTGTCATAGAAGAATCGGTAACCCCTTTTTGACTCTTCATCCCTCCTAAGGACCTCATCCTGAGGAACAGAGCTGGTTGGCTAGAAGACACTGACAGAGGGTAAAGTGGTGCAAATCTGATGTCCTAGCATCAGCTGTGCAGGGCTAAAACCCGTGGCTTGGATGGGAGTCGCTCTTTAGGCCAAGAGACCTAGGTAAGGCTCAGATTGCTTCAAAATTAATTTTGTTGTTTGAACTGCACTTTCAGCCATTCCATTGGCCTGCGGGCTATGTAAACTTGACGTAGAATGGATGAAATCATATTCACTGCAGAAAGAACTGAACTCCACGGAGGCAAACTGCATTCCGTTATCGCTCACTAACTCCATTAGTAAGCCCCACCGGGCGAACAAGCTCTTGAGACGAGTGATAACGGCTTGACTGGTGAACTCATTCAAGGGTGCAATCTCCAAATACCTGGAATAGTAGTCAATCACGATTATGTACTTCTTCTCATGCAGTTCGCACAAATCTGCAGCTATTTTCTGCCATGGGTCTGCAGGCAGAGGGGTAGAAATTAAGGGCTCCCTTCTCTGAGGTGATCCCGGCAAAAGGCACATTTTGACACATGGCTTGCAATGTCGGAACTGATTCCAGGCTGCCGTAGCTGCCCTTTCTCTGCATTTTGTAATGCCCAAGTGGCAATCATGAATCCTACTTAGCATCTCCTGCCGCATGCTAACAGAAATGACAATGCAGTATTAGAAAAGCACTAAACCATTCAGCTCCGTGAGCTGCGACCTCTCTGACTGGTAAGAACTTAAAGACATCCAGACTCCAGGTTAGTGTTTGCCACACATTATAATCCCTTTATTCAATGCAAAACTGTATTTTAATTTCCCTTATAGTAAATAAATAAATAAATAAATAAATAAATAATACCTTTGAATAGAGGGAGACATTTGAAGACAGTCTAGAGGGAGGATGTATAAGATGGAGTATATCTAGTGTAGTATAAATACATGAGAAATAGTATGGTCTCCCTAATGCCTTCAATTAGGATCTGAGTAATCGCACAAAACTTCTGTATGCACTGGAATACAACACTTGCAACTAATATTTTTTGATAGGTTTAACCATAAGAACACTACCAGTAAAACATAGATTAATTTCCAGAATTTGTGTGTGCGCCTAATGAAAAACCACTGTGGAGTAATATTGTGCTTTGGTGAGAATATTTCAATCATGCCTAATTTAGTCAGGATTGTAGAACTATAGTGCTTATATGTAATTTCCAAACAATGAGTGCATTTTTTTAGTGCATAAATAATACGATTAAATTACTAAGCAAATAGGTTTTCTCCTCTTAAGTGTGCGTGCATATATGCAAATATTAAGCAGTCTTTGTTAGTTGGTAATAGATTTTGCTATTTTTTTGTTTTATAAAGATTTTCTAACCAAGACTTTGTTGTAAATATACTGACCATTTAAGTGTAGGAGGCTTGCTGAATACGGGCCTATCAGAAAAGACTATTATTTAAAGGAGGCGGTACCATGAATTAACTATCTATGATTACGGGTACTACCGAAACGCATCAGATGTGAGGAGTAACAGACCTCACTTCTTTACCTATGCTTGTAGGTGCACCTATGGCCTATTCTTAATAGTGTGCTGTGTTTACTTTTTGTTTTTAACTTTTCCAATAAATCATCTTTTACTTAGAGGAGCTGGTCTGGATCTCTACTTTCTTGGTTTGCTATTGGACTTTCCCACAGGGCTCTCCGGTGATGATTGGACATGGAACTAATGACCATCTAACCCGGATATACCAGAGTTTGCAGAGCAACTTGGAATGAGTGGAGAAGACACCAAGCAGGCAAGCTGATCTCTAGTAAGTCTGCATCATTTATCTGCTTCAATGGATTTATCCGGATGTGTTAATGCTTAAGTTTACAAGCTAAGGGTCTTTCCAACATCTCTTACCCGTAACTTTAGTGCACGGACACTTACCTTGTTCTGAATTTGTTGTACTTAAGAATCCTGAGATGTGACAGTGCACACGTTACTGTGGTAGTATTGGGATCAGTCTGCCATGGAAGTTAATTGTTTATTACAAACACACTATTATACATGAAAGAATGTTACGGCTTCAGTGTTTTGCTACAATTTTGCATAATAACAACTAGTAGCATCAGGTGCACCCATAATCAGGTTTTTTATAGGTATAATATAGAATCAGTTTGGCTAACTAACTATGCTTAATATGGAAGATGACATGCCTCAGGTGTCTTATTACTCTCTGGATCAAACATTTGACTAAGAGCTGGAAAATAAAGAATTTGAACAGATATTTTCTACAAGTCGCACACAGTCGGCACTACGTGATTTGTTCTTTGAAATGGAGTGTCTAAGAATAAAAGAAACAAGGTTTAAACTGGATATATGTACCCTGGAAAGGAATCAGAATTTAAACATGATCCTTAGAGGTCTCCGCTTGAACCAATATCCCACATTCAATGTGAATGATGACGCTTTTGTTCAAGAATGGAATACAGTGCTGATAGAATGTTCTATAAGACTCCTGAGTTGACACTGATTATAAAATACAAAGTAGCTGAACTTTCTAAAAACCCGGGATAAGATAAAATAACTGCAGCTTGTCCTTGTTAAGTATACATGGGAACCTGGATATTATGAGATGGATATATTTTTAATAACTACAGTGGAAGAGACTAAAATAGATATAATTGTGTTTAAACACTCAAAATATCTTCGTGATAACGATGACTATCAGAATAATAGAGTATTTATATGGAATTAAAAAAAAAGAGCACTCCAGTATAAGATACCTGGTAACAGAATGAGAAGGAACAGATCACGCACTAAGTCACATTCGAGAGTGACACAAAACCAAAGTGAAAATCGAAAATGTCAGGATGACAGGAAAAGGGTGGTTTTCTCTGATACAGAGGCGGTGTCATGCGAGGATGATACAAGCTACCCACAGCATGGAACCAGTGTAACAGATAATTAAGGGTACAAAATGCACAAGTATATATGGACTCTAAGGCAGAACAACAATACAATAAAACGAATAACTTTCCATCACTATTAAAGAATAAAAATGATCAATATGATAGGAATGAAAATAGGGAGGGCCAATAGTGGTACTGAATTTAGAAATCAAGGTGCTATCCCCAAACAACAGAAACAAAAATTTAAACAACAACGGCCTGTAAAAAAGAGTTGATCCAACCCTCAAGTATAACAGCCGAAAGTGGGAAAAGGTAGATGCTGCAAAGGATAAGGAATACACTGAGGATAGAGAGAATACTAATACTATGCAGCAGGTTTTTTATGTACCCAAAGGAAAACCAGTAGAGGGGGTCACAAAGAGAACAGAGAGGGAGAGAAAGGTACCAACTGATAATGCAAAGAACAGACAATTGAGTAAGGAGACATTAACTACTTCAGAAGGCAAGAATGTGTATATAGTTGGGAACTTTATAAATATATCTTAACAAGATTTAAAATATACTCAATATGAAGTACTTAACTATGGTCTAGGCTTTGCTCCATCATATAAATTTAACTTATTTAACACTCTTATTGATGTTAATAGTCTAATCAGATCCCTGACCCTCAGGAGGCATTTCTCAAATGAAAATGGGGAAATTGATTATACTACTGAACATAGTTCAGACCTACCTAACAGTCAACTCTCTAGTATGGGTTTCAGTGAACTGTGGAGCGTCCAAGATATAAATAATTTGTTGAAGGAATTTGATATGATCTGTGAGAGAAATGTTGAGCATGCTGCAGGGTCCACTGTAATCACTACCACCATGTCCAAGAAATCACAGTTTTACCCCATTCACAGTAGAGGTAACACCTTAGAGATGTTTCAAAAATCAGTGGAGAAGGATCTCACAAATCTATATTATAGAGAAGATAAAGATACCCCAAATCTAAACACTGTACAGAATAGGGCCTTGAAGGAATTTAAAGAAAATAAAGAAATCGTAATAAGAAAATCTGATAAGGGAGGTAGTACAGAAATCATGCAACAAAATGAATACATCAAGGACGCTAATCACCAATTACAAGATTCCCAAACATACGAAACTCTCTTATCGAATCCTACTAATCATTTTCAAAACAAAATAAAGTCTTTAATTGATGATGGGTTGGATAGGGGATTTCTAGATGCAAAAACGTCTGACTTTCTGTTTACTGAACATCCCCAGATACCACTTTTTCCCTTTTTCCCTAAGGTCCACAAGATATTTGAGAATATAAGTGGGAGACCTATTGTGTCACTCATAGGGTCAATCCTGGAAACATTATCAGAATGGGTAAACTTGATTCTACAACCAATTGTGAGCACCTTATGGAGTCATTTACGACACTAAACATCTTTTAAAATTATGTACAGACTTAAAGTGGGAAAAAGAATATATGTGGATAACTACTGATGTGGTCTCACTGTGTTCTAGGATACCACATCAATTTGACCTTGAGGCGATCAATTTTTTTCTATGTACTAAAACTCATCTTAAGGTTGAGCAGATTGATTTTGTGGTATATACAGTATAGTTAAATTCTTGCTGGAACATAATTATTTTGAGATTCAGGGAAGTTTCAATCTCCAGAGATGTAGGACTGTGATGACGTCTAAGTTTGCCCCGTTGTACGCCAACCTATTTTTAGGTTGGTGGGAAGAGACCCACATCTTTGGAGATATAAATCACTTTAGGAAACATATGATTTTTTTATTGGAGATTTATAGATGACCTTATCCTTATTTGGAAGGGTCATAAAGATGAGAATTATGAATTCCTGGCTTATCTGAATTCCAATAAGGTTGGCCTAAGTTTCACTATAGAACATGATCTCAATACAATTAACTATTTGGATGTTACTCTTCAGGGAGATGCTGAAAAAGGAGAAAGAAATACTAAAATCTATAGAAAGCCAATTTCTAAAAAATAATTTGCTGCATGCCTCGAGTAATCACCCTAAGCATGTGCCAATGGCAATAGCTAAGGGGCAATTCTTTAGAATGAAGCGGAATTGCTCCTTAGAGGAAGACTACTAAAAAGAATGCAGCACTTTATCATTGCAACTGAAAGAAAGGGGTTACCCCAGACATATAATTTTGAACACTAAAAAAAACATATTTAAAACCAAGAGAGAGAGTCTCCTGGGGGAAACCAGAAAACAGGAGAAGGTGAAAAAAAGTGAAAAAAGAAAGACAAGTGAGCCCAGTGATATATTTTGTCACTAATCACAGTAATCAATACACTAAGATTTGTGAAATTATCAAAAAGAACCTGCCAATTTTACAGGCAGATAAAAAACTAAAACCCAATATTGAGAGACGATGTAAGTTCTCATACACCAGGAGTATGACATCGGTCAATATGTTGTCACCTACAAAGTTACCTAAACAAGAGAGCACAAGCTCATGGCTGCTACATAAAGGCACTTTGCAGGGCATGTGATTATATACAGGTCACACAATATTTTAAATCATATGTTACAGGTCAGAGATTCAAAACTTCTCAGTGTATAAATTGTGCAATGGGGTTTGTAGTTTACTTGGTATCCTGCATAGAATGCAAATGTCAATAAATTGGTCTCACCACTAGGGAGGTGAGATTGCGAATCCGAGAACATCTCAGTAATATTAGATGTAAAAAAGAATGTTCTGCTCTAGCTTCCCATTTCATACATGATCATAAACAAGATGTGAGTACATTAAGGTGGCAAGCAGTGGAACATGTGAAACAGCCCCCAAGAGGAGGCAATAGAGAAAAGCTTCTCTAAAAGAGAGAAGCATTTTGGATTTTTAAATTGTGTACACGTTTACCCAGATGCTTCAATTCAGAATGGGACCTGATAAATCACTGGGAGTCATGATTTAAATATCCAAACATTCGGCTAGATTATGAGTTGTGCGTTAAGGTAAAAAAGCAGTGTTAACAGGTTCTAACGCTGCTTTTTTACGCCCGCTGCTATTACAAGTCTTTTAGGTTTAGGGGCACCGCACACTTCTGTGGCCTTACCACAAAACGACTTATGTGAACTTCGTAAACCCTTTTTTCTATGGGACTTCCATAGCACTGGTATTACGAGTCTGTCCTGGGAGGCCAAAGTGAGCGGTACAGCCTCTACCTCCAAGATCCTAAACGCATTCTAAAGTCAGTAGTTATGTGTTTTACACTACAACGCCATAGCATAAAACTCATAACTAAAGTGCTAAAAAGTACATTAACACCCATAAACTACCTATTAACCCCTAAACTGAGGCCCTCCTGCATTGCAAACACTATAATCAAATTTGTAACCCCTAATCTGCCGCTACGGACATAGCAGCAACTAGAATAAACATATTAACCCCTAAACCACCGCACTCCCACCTCGCAAACACTAGTTAAATATTATTAACCCCTAATCTGCCGCCTCTAACATCGCCGCCACCTACATTATACTTATTAACACCCTAATCTGCTGTCCCCAACGTCGCCGCCACTATATTAAATGTATTAACCCCTAAATCTAAGTCTAACCCTAACCTTAACACCCCCCTAACTTAATTATTATTTAAATAAATATAAATAAAATTACTATAATTAACTAAATTATTCCTATTTAATACAATAGGATTGAGCTGACATTCTACTGGCTGTTTCAATCAGCCAATAGAATGCAAGCTCAATCCTATTGGCTGATCCAATCAGGCAATTGGATTTATTCTACCTTAATTCCGATTGGATGATAGAATTCTATCAGCCAATAGGAATCTAAGGGACGCCATCTTGGATGACATAATTTAAAGGTACCTTCATTCGTCGTTAGTCCGTCGTTTGAAGAGGATGCTCCGCGTTGGATGTCTTGAAGATGGTCCCCCTCCGCGCCGGAAGGATGAAGATAGAAGATGCCGTCTGGATGAAGACTTCTGCCCATCTGGAGGACCACTTCTGCCCGTCTGGAGGACCACTTCTGCCAGCTTCGTTGAAGATATCTTGCCGCTTGGATGAAGACTTCTCCCGGTAAGTGAATCTTCGGGGGTTAGCGTTAAGATTTTTTTAAGGGTGTATTGGTTGGGTTTATTTTTAAGGTTAGGGCTTTGGGCCTGCAAAAGAGCTAAATGCCCTTTTAAGGGCAATGCCCATCCAAATGCCCTTTTCAGGGCAATTGGAAGCTTAGGTTTTTTTAGTTAGTATTTTATTTGGGGGGTTGATTGTGTGGTTGTTGGGTTTTTCTGTTGGGGGGTTGTTTGCATTTTATTTACAGGTAAAAGAGCTGATTACTTTGGGACAATGCCCCGCAAAAGGCCCTTCTAAGGGCTATTGATAGCTTAGTTTAGGCTTGTTTTTTTATTTTAAAAACGTATGGGAACACACACAAATGAGAGGGTTTCTGTGTGTCTGATAGGGGAGGTGCTCCTATCTAATGCTACTCTCTCTAGTATGTAATATACTATACCAGATGGATATGTAATTAATACATATACATAATAAAGGTAAAATTCAGAATAAGTAATCCTAAGTGATGAATATACAAAAAATAAAATAATAAAAAACTGTGTGACAGTGGAGGAAGTGATCAACAATAACATTCAATATACTTATAAAAAGTCCATTAGACTATTCCACATGAGGTGTATGTCCATATTTGTCCCCCAAAAAACAAATCTTCTTAATACAGATAAATCAACCAGAAACTACAGGCAGCTCTTTCCACAAAATTGAGTGATCAAAAGACAAGTTCTAAAAAAGACAAAAAGGAGAGGCGCCCTTGGTGCAGAAAAATCCTAAACTATATGATACCAGTAGCAACCATATGCGATTCAATACTCACAAGAATAGTCGCACATGCAGTGCAATAACAAACAAGCCGAAGCTTCTGAGCCGTTCGGCTGACTCCCCGCTTGCAGGTCAACTGTGTGCAGGAGCCAAACTGTTCAAAGCCAGCGGCGAGTCTACCGAACGGCTTTGAACAGTTTGGCTATTGGAACGCCGTGATTGGAGGAAGCCGGATTCGTCTTTTTGGACCTGCGAAGAGGGCTTGCGACAGGTGGAGGAAGCACTGCAGCGACTGTCAGGATTAAAAGGTAAGTTTTTTAAGAAAAGGAGTAAAATGACAATTTTGATGAATTAAAGTGCCCTTGTTTTTAATAGGTTTATCAAAAACCGGGCACTAATTCATCCAAATTTACCTTCACTTTAAGCAATGTCTTTGTTTGTTTGTAATGAATTGTGCTATTTTGTATTTTTATACAGATTTTGTAACCAAGACTTTGTTGTAAATATACTTACCATTTAAGTGTAGGAGGCTTGCCGAATATGGATCTATCAGAAAAGACTAACTATTATTTAAAGGAGGCAGTACCATGAATGAACTATCTATGATTACGGGTACTACCCAAATGCGTCAGATGTGAGGAGTACCGGAACTCATTTCTTTACCTATGCCTGTAGGTGCACCTACGGCCTATTCTTAATAGTGTGCTGTGTTACTTTTTGTTTTTAAATTTGCCAATAAATCGTCTTTTACTTGGAGGAGCTGTTCTGGATCTCTACTTTCTTGGTTTGCTATTGGACTTTCCCACAGGGTTCTCCAGTGACGATCGGACATGGAACTAATGACCCACTAACCCTGATATACCAGAGTTTGCAGAGCAACTTGGCGTGAGCGGAAGAGACGACAAGCAAGCAAGCTGATCTCTAGTAAGTCTGCATCATTTATCTGCTTCAATGGATTTCTGGACTGTTATCCACAGCACTATAGTAAATAATGTATACTATTATTTCAGACATCAAGCAGTCAAGCGACGTTTCTGGTATGTTCTATTGCATACCGTTTGGACAGAGCCCCGGTCTGCACTGGCACTAACACTCAATACAGCTGCTGTTCAAGATTTCGTTACTGACAACAAGGCTGTTGTATCAGTGCAAACGATGGCTCTGAGCTGTCGCAGAGTTTCCCACTTTGGTGCTGACGGCTTAGAGCCGTCACTAGCACTCTCCCACCTTGAGGGAGATCTGGGGGCTCCCACCCGCTACTACCCCAGTGATCGTGCCTGTAGAGTGACAGGCATCACCGGGGCTTCCCATTTTGCGTGGTGACATCACGCGCAATAACGTGATGATGTCACCGCACAACTTTATTTATACTTAGCAATGTTAAGTATAGGAGTAGGGGGCATGCTGCTTAGAAGCCTGTATCTCAGGCATCTAGGCAGCTACAGACCCCCAAGATCCATCATTGGAAAGGTAATCACCTAACAGTGTAAGTATTGGGGGTCTGAAAAAAATAAAAAAAAATTGTTTAAAACTAAAAAAAAAAAATAAACATTAAAAAATCTTAGCACCCAGGTGGGAAAGTGCTTAGCACTCAAAGGGTTAAAGCCAATTAAGCACAGATATATAACAGAATTAGCCTTGAGAAGTCAGCAGGGTGTTTCATATTTTGAGAATTAGAAATGTTCACTTCTCATAGCTAAATTACATTAAAAGGTAGCAAAACAAATAATGAAGGTACACTGCAAAGTCGTCTCGTTACTCATAACGAAACAAATTATATAAAAATCTCAAGATGTTTACTATTCCATTAAGCAGTATTAAAGATTGTTTTTGTTTCCAGTTTTACAATTTTTTAAAACACACAGGCCTAGGATACAAATGGAGCACAAAAATGTTAACATTATTGTGCATTAACTTTGATCAAGCACAACCAATAGCTCTTCCACTTTTTTGCACTCATATTACAAGTCCAATGCTATGTGTTACTACTCAAGTGATAGTCTAATACAAGCTAACATTTGCATGTTGGATAGCATAGGTACACTAATATGGTGAGAGATAGAGATGTGTGAAAGTGGAAGGAAAGAGTGGTAGATAGAGGGTCAAATTGTTGCACAAGTTTAGAGAATGGACAATAATAAGCTGATAAAAAGCAGTAAAATAAATAATTGGAAAAGTGCATGCCCTTAAGAAAACTTTATGTACTCAAAGTACAACAAGAATAAAGCATAAACACCAAATCTGGATATTGATAAAGTTGGACATTTGAAGAAAAATAAAGATAAAGCAGCAAAAGTTAAATAAATTAGAAATGTTAAATAAATCAGACAAATTTATAAACATAAACAAACATAAACAAATAAAATAAAAATATGGCAGCAATAAAGATGGGTTTTTTTGTATATACTTATTTACTTGTTGTATATGAAACTTACTACTGATGAGCCCCAATCTATTACTTTTAATGTGACTAGCACTTTACAGTATAAAGAAGTTTGCAAAGAAAGTTAATAGGAAATATGAAACCTACAGTTCAGCAATGACAGCAAAGGTTTAAAACTATGAAGAGAGATTATACTAATAGAGTTCAATTACTTAAATATACCTTATCAGATCTGAAGAAGAGATGTTTACAGTTTCAATTAAGGTGACTCATTACCTTTTAGTTAATTGGTTATAACATGACAATTTCAATTGCTTGATAATTTCTCTAGTCATCATTTTTTTAAGAAAGTTTAAACAGTATTAAACTCATTCTTTGTTTTATTTTCTTATGCAAAATAAAACAAATTTTGTTTTCATGCTTTTAGTAGAGTTTCCCTGTTTATCAACAGAGCTGCAGGAGTTGCCTTTATCAGTCAGTAAGCAAGCGATCCTAGAATATCAGTGCACACACGGTTCTTTCAATACTGTTCAACCATCTTTAATGTTTTAATGTTCTGTATTTATATAATATATAATTATATTAATATATAAAATATATATAGGTGTTCTGCATGGGTGTGATAGACAATGTTTCAGTTTTATATATGTTTTAACAACATAGTACAAATATATATGCTTAGTTAAACGGATAGAAATTTGCATGGGTGCATTTAAATGTGAAATAGAAGCATTTTCTTTCATGTAATTGGCAAGAGTCCATGAGCTAGTGACGTATGGGATATACAATCCTACCAGGAGGGGCAAAGTTTCAGAAACCTCAAAATGCCTATAAATACACCCCTCACCACACCCACAATTCAGTTTTTACAAACTTTGCCTCCTATGGAGGTGGTGAAGTAAGTTTGTGCTAAGATTTCTACGTTGATATGCGCTTCTCAGCTTCCTCTCAGAGTACAGTGAATGTCAGAGGGATGTGAAGGGAGTATCACCTATTGAATGCAATGGTTTTCTTCACGGGAGATCTATAGCATAGGTTTTCTGTTATCGGTCGTAGAGATTCATCTCCTACCTCCCTTTTCAGATCGATGATATACTCTCATATTCCATTACCTCTACTGATAACCATTTCAGTACTGGTTTGGCTATCTGCTATATGTGGATGGGTGTCTTTTGGTAAGTATGTTTTCATTACTTAAGACACTCTTAGCTATGGTTTGGCACTTTATGTATTTATATAAAGTTCTAAATATATGTATTGTACTTATATTTGCCATGATTCAGGTTTCAGTATATTTCCTTTTGCAGACTGTCAGTTTCATATCTGGGAAATGCATTTTGTGGGAAAAATGTATTTCTTACCTGGGGTATAGTTTTATTCAATTGACTGTCATTTTAAATTCACGGGCAGAATTAGGTTTGCGAGGGCGCAAAATGCCAAAGTATATTGCGTCATTTTTGGCACGAGATTTTTTGGTGCAAAGTTATATTCGATGATGCAAATTCATCATTTCCGGCGTCTTAGTCGATGCCAAGTCCTTTCACATGGTTGCGTCTTCAATGACGCGAGTATGTCATTTCCGGATGTTAGCGCCAAAAATGTTTTTCTGTTTGTGTTGTGCTTCAAACTTGGCGCCAAATATTTTCATTATTTAAAACCCCATTCCTCTATGCCTCTTGCCTTTTTTCTCTATCAGAGGGCTATGCTGTTTGCATTTTTTTCCCATTCCTGAAACTGCCATATAAGGAAATTGATCATTTTGCTTTATATTTTGTTTTTTCTCTTACATTTGCAAGATGTCTTAATCTGTTCCTGTCTCAGAAATCACTGTTGGAACCCTGCTGCATGATAACAGTTCTACCAAAGCTAAGTACATTTGTTGTAAACTTGTGGAAATTATATCTTCTTCTGTGGTTTGTAATAGTTGTCATGATAAACTTTTAGATGCAGAGAATGTGTCCATCAGTAATAGTACATTACCTGTTGCTGTTTCTTCAACATCTAATGTACAAGATATACCTGTGAATTTAAAAGAATTTATTGCTGATTCTATTCAGAAGGCCTTGTCTGCCATCCCGCCTTCTAATAAACCTAAAAGGTCTTTTAAAACTTCTCATAAGTTGATGAAATTTCAAATGACCGACAACATACTGAATTATCCTCCTCTGGTGAGGATCTGATTCAGAAGATCCTTCCTCAGATATTGACACTGACAAATCTACTTATTTATTTAAAATGGAGTATATTCGTTCTTTGTTAAAGAAGTGTTGATTACATTGGATATTGAGGAAACTAGTCCTCTTGATACTAAAACTAGTAAACGTTTACATTCTGTTTATAAACCTCCTGTGGTTACTCCAGAGGTTTTTCCAATTCCTGATGCTATTTCTGATATGATTTATAAGGAATGGAATAGGCCTGGTACTTCTTTTATTCCTTCTTCAAGGTTTAAAAAATTGTACATTTTGTCAGCAGTTACATTGGAGTTTTGGGAAAAGATTCCCAAAGTTGATGGGGCTTTCTCTACTATTGCTAAACGTACTACTATTCCTATGGAAGATAGTACTTCTTTTAAAGCTCCTTTAGATAGGAAACTTGAATCTTAGCTAAGGAAAGCCTATTTATATTCTGGTCATCTTCTCAGGCCTGCAATTTCTTTAGCTGATGTTGCAGCTGCATCAACTTTTTGGCTGGAAAATTTAGCGCAACAAGATTTGAATTTTGATTTGTCTAGCATTGTTTGCTTGCTTCAACATGCTAATCATTTTATTTGTGATGCCATTTTTTATATCATCGAAATTGATGTTAAATCTATGTCTTTAGCTATTTTAGCTAGAAGAGCTTTGTGGCTTAAATCTTGGAATGCTGACATGACTTCTAAGTCTAAATTGCTATCTATTTCTTTCCAAGGTAATAAGTTATTTGGTTCTCAGTTGGATTAGATTATTTCAACTGTCACTGGGGGGAAGGGAGTTTTTTTGCCTCAGGATAAAAGACCTAAGGGTAAATCTAAAGCTTCTAACCGTTTTCGTTCCTTTCGACAAATTAAGGAACAGAAACCTAATCCTTCCCCCAAGGAATCTGCTTGCAGTTTTAAATCTTCTTCAAATTGGAATAAATCCAAGCCATTTAAGAAACCAAAGCCAGCCCCCAAGTCCGCATGAAGGTGCAGCCTTCATTACAGCTCTGCTGGTAGGGGGCAGATTAACATTTTCAAGGATGTTTGGACAAATTCTGTCCAAAATCAATGGATTCTGAGTATTGTCTCTCAGGGGTACTGAATAGGATTCAAAGTAAGACCTCCTGTGAGAAGATATTTTCTCTCACGCATCCCAGCAAATCCAGTAAGGCTCAGGCTTTCCCGAAGTGTGTTTCAGACCTTGAGTTTTCAGTGGTAATAATGCCGGTTCCATTTCAGGAACAGGGTTTGGGGTTTTATTCAAATCTATTCATTGTCCCAAAGAAAGAAAATTCATTGAGACCAGTTCTGGATCTGAACATTTTGAATCGTTATGTAAGTGTACCAACTTTCAAAATGGTGACTATAAGGACTATTCTGCCTTTTATTTAGCACGGGTATTATATGTCCACAATAGACTTACAGGATGCATATCATAGCGCTGCGGAATCTGTTGGCGCTCTACAAATAACCGATAATAATAATAATAATAATAATAATATTCCAATTTATCCAGATCATTATCAGTTTCTGAGATTCTCTTCTCTAGACAAGCATTACCAATTTGTTGCTCTTCCTTTTGGCCTAGCGACAGCTCCAAGAATCTTTTCAAAGGTTCTCGGTGCCCTACTCTCTGTAATCAGAGAGCGGGGTATTGCAGTGTTTCCTTATTTGGACAATATATTGGTACTAGCTCAGTCTTTACATTCTGCAGAATCTCACACAAATCAACTAGTGTTGTTTCTTCGAAAACATGGTTGGAGGATCAATTTACCAAAAAGTTCTTTGATTCCTCAGACAAGGGTCTCCTTTTTAGGTTTCCAGATAGATTCAGTGTCCATGACTGTCTCTAACAGACAAGGGATGTTTAAAATTTGTTTCAGTCTGTCAGAACCTTCAGTCTCAGTCATTCCCTTCAGTAGCTATGTGCATGGAAGTTTTAGGTCTCATGAATGCAGCATTGGACACGATCCCCTTTGCTCATTTTCATATGAGACCTCTCCAGCTTTGTATGCTGAACCAATGGTGCAGGGATTATACAAGGATATCACAATTAATATCCTTAAATTCCAATGTTCGACTATCTCTGGGGGCCTCTTTTGTTCATCCAACCTGGACTGTGATCAACAGATGTGAGTCTTTCAGGTTGGGGAGCTGTTTGGGGATCTCTTACAGCACAAGGGGTTTGGAAATCTCAAGAGGCAAAATTACCAATTAATATTGTGGAACTCTGTGCGATTTTCAGGGCTCTTCAGATTTGGCCTCTGTTGAAGAGAGAACCGTTCATTTGTTTTCAGACAGACAATATCACAACTGTGGCATATGCCAATCATCAGGGTGGGACTCAAAGTCCCCAAGCTATGAAAGAAGAATCTCAGATACTTGCTTGGGCTGAATCCAGCTCTTGTCTAATTTCTGCAGTTCATATCCCAGGTATAGACAATTGGGAAGTGGATGGTCCCTCCATCCAGATGTGTTTTCTCAGGTTGTTCAGATGTGGGGTCTTCCAGAAATAGATCTGATGGGTTCTCATCTAAACAAGAAACTTCCCAGGTACCTGTCCAGGGATCCTCAGGTGGAAGCAGTGGATGCGTTAGCAGTTCCTTGGTGTTACCAACCTGATTATATTTTCCCGCCTCTAGTTCTTCTTCTTCCAAGAGTGATCTCCAAAATCATCATGGAGCAATTGTTTGTGTTGCTGGTGGCTCCAGCATGGCCTCACAGGTTTTGGTATGCGGATCTTGTTCGGATGTCCAGTTGCCAACCTTGGCCACTTCCATTAAGGCCAGACCTTCTGTCTCAAGGTCCGTTTTTCCATTAGGATCTCAAATCATTCAATTTGAAGGATGGAAATTGAATGCCTAGTGCTTAGTCATAGAGGTTTATCTGACTTAGTGATTAATACTATGTTACAGGCTCGTAAATCTGTTTCTAGAAATATTTATTATCGAGTTTGGAAGACTTATATTTCATGGTATTCTCATAAATTCTCTTGGCATTCTTTCAGAATTTCTAGAATTTTACAGTTTCTTCAGGATGGTTTGGCTAAGGGTTTGTCTGCAAGTTCCTTGAAGGGGCAAATCTCTGCTCTTTCTGTTTTATTTCACAGAAAGATTGCTAAGCTTTCTGATATTCACTGTTTTGTACAGGCTTTGGTTCGTATCAAGCCTGTCATTAAATCAATCTCTCCTCCTTGGAGTCTTAATTTGGTTTTGAAGGCTTTACAGGTTCCTCCTTTTGAGCCTATGCATTCTTTGGACATTAAACTACTTTCTTGGAAAGTGTTGTTCCTTTTGGCCATCTCTTCTGCTAGAAGAGTTTCTGAATTATCTGATCTTTCTTGTGAATCTCCTTATTCTGATTTTTCATCAGGATAAGGCGGTTTTGCAGACTTCATTTAAATTCTTACCTAAGGTTGTGAATTCTAACAACATTAATAGAGAAATTGTTGTCCCTTCCTTGTGTCCTAATCCTAAGAATTCTTTGGAGAGATCCTTACATTCTTTGGACGTGGTAAGAGCTTTGAAATATTATTTTAAAGCTACTAAAGATTTCAGGAAGACTTCTAGTCTATTTGTTATCTTTTCTGGTTCTAGGAAAGGTCAGAAGGCTTCTGCCGTTTCTTTGGCATCGTGGTTAAAGCTTTTGATTCATCAAGCATTTTTGGAGTCGGGTCAAGCCCCGCCTCAGAGAACTACAGCTCATTCTACTAGATCAGTCTCCACTTCGTGGGCTTTTATGAATGAAGCTTTAGTTGATCAGATTTGCAAAGCAGCAACTTGGTCTTCTTTGCATACATTTACTAAATTCTACCATTTTTTATGTATTTGCTTCTTCGGAAGCAGTTTTTGGTAGAAAAGTTCTTCAGGCAGCTGTTTCAGTTTGATTCTTCTGCTTATGTTTTAAGATTTTCTTTTCATTTATGAAAATAAACTTATAATTGGGTTGTGGATTCATTTTTTTCATCGAAAAATGGCTGTTTTTATTTTATCCCTCTCTCTCTAGTGACTCTTGCGTGGAGTTCCACATCTTGGGTATTGCTATCCCATATGTCACTAGGTCATGGACTCTTGCCAATTACATGAAAGAAAACTTAATTTATGTAATAACTTACCTGATAAATTAATTTCTTTCATATTGGCAAGAGTCCATGAGGCCCATCCTTTTTTATGGTGGTTATGATTTTTTTTGTATAAAGCACAATTATTTCCAAATTCCTTTACTGATGCTTTTTACTTCTTTCTTTATCACCCCACTTCTTGGCTATTCATTAAACAGAATTGTGGGTGTGGTGAGGGGTGTATTTATAGGCATTTTGAGGTTTGTGAAACTTTGCCCCTCCTGGTAGGATTGTATATCCCATACGTCACTAGCTCATGGACTCTTGCCAATATGAAAGAAATTAATTTATCAGGTAAGTTCTTACATAAATTATGTTTTTGCTGTTTACTTTCATCAGCAAAAATGCTTCTAGTAAAATGTATTACTGTTTTTCTATAGCATACTCACATATCCTGTAATGGCCCGTGCACTAGAACAGTAGAAATTAGAGTATAGAAAGAAATGGGAAAGTTGTTTAAAATTGCATGCTCCATTACAATCATGAAAGTTTCATTGTGACTTTACCTTTTCTCTTTGTAGCCATTGTTAAAACACAGCCATTTTCCATGAGAGCAAACTGAGGTATGGTCAGTAGTGTTAAAATATCTTTAGAACTATATTGCAGGGTTTACAACAATAGGGTATTTTCCAATCCTTTTGAAAAAATGTATCAATTGATTTGTCTACAAAAATTCACCATAGACAGTCTTGATAAAGGCGCACATCCAGCGCTGAAACTGACTTTAAAGTGTGAACAACATCGGCTCCAGCAAAGAATCACAGGACTGCGATAGGAACACTCCCCCCATGACCCAGCTATCCGATTGGACCTCCAAGAACCACGTGTCACTGACCACACACACGCCCGGTTAGGAAGTGTTTCCCGGGAAGTTTGAACGGTAAGACGCCGACTGTAGATGGAATTTAAACCTTGCCACTTTTAAACACTTTTAAACACAAAGGCAACCTTCCCATAATCCCAAATAATGTCAGAGGAGGTAAGGGATATCGATAGTCCGGGTAGGGGGAGCACCGCTACAGTCTTTCTTTCAAGCTTGAAATTTTATTTGCTCTGACACACAGAGAACCTTTCTAAAATCCTTGTGGATACAGTTTTTTATAGTTGTGGCCACAACTTACTACCTTTTATTCCCAGATCGTCACAGATCGATCTTTTTATTATTGATACAATTTGTAATCCTGCACAATAACTTTTTGCGCTACATCTGTATGCTTCATTTGCGATACACCTGTATTCTTCATTTCTAATACATACAGCCGCTATTTTTTGCTACTTTCTTTATATGTACCTACTACTTAGATTGTAACAACTTGAATATTGTAACCAGCATGAATATCACAATATATATTGTAACAAGTTTTTATTGTAAATTTATTGTATATTTCTTGAACAGGGAATTACTAATTTTTAGAAAGTAAAATTTATTTTTAATACTATATTGCCTCAGTTTATATTTTCACTGCAGCAACATATTAGGTATATTAGCTATATATGCTATACACGTGTACTACATAGTACATCCATCAAGGGCTCACTAACTTAAAGGACCAGTCAACATATTAGATTTGCATAATCAGCAAATGCAAGATAACAAGACAATGCAATAGCACTTAGTCTGAACTTCAAATGAGCAGTAGATTTTTTTATAACAAATTTCAAAGTTATGTATATTTCCACTCCCCTTGTACCATGTGATAGCAATCAGCCAATCACAAATACATATACGTGTAGTCTGTGAATTCTTGCACATGCTCAGTAGGATCTGGTGTCTCAAACATTGTAAATATAAAAGACTGTGCACATTTTTTTTTATGGAAGTAAATTGGAAAGTTGTTTAAAATTACATGCTGTATCTGAATCATGAAAATTTAATTTAACCTGAGTGACCCTTTAAGAACACAATTGTTTTGACATTATATTAACCCTTGCAGATGTAATACGCATTCTTAAATACGACACTCTATGGGACACACCAGAAACAAGACACTCTTTGGGATACACATCTATAGCACCATTTTAGTACTGAATACATTTCCATCTTATATGCACATTTATTTCACGTAATCATCTTACATTAATAACTGAGGATTCATTCTCAACGTTATAATAAAACTACTGAGGATTCATTCTCAACGTTATAATATATAGACACAACTTCAGTCACGGATACTTTTTATATAGTGAACGGAATTTATTCACTTTGCACACTATTTAGATAGTCCAACTCACAGCTCCTTAGGAGCGCTCCCCACCCACCCCTCTTTTAAGATAGTCCGAATGGGCTCCATCTTGAAAGATGGGACTCTTAGGAATTGGTTTAGGATCTTGAGATCCAGAATTGGTCTGAAGGTCCCCTCCTTTTTGGGAACTATAAACAGATTGGAGTAGAACCCCTGCCCCTGTTCTGCTTTTGGAACTGGGCAGATCACTCCCATGGTAAAAAGGTCTTCTACACAGCGTAAGAATGCCTCTCTTTTTGTCGGGTTTACAGACAATTGAGAAAGATGGAACCTCCCCCTTGGAGGGGAATCCTTGAAATCTAGAAAGTATCCCTGGGTTACAGTTTCTACTGCCCAGGAATCCTGAAGTCTCTTGCCCAGGCCTCAGCAAAGAGAAAGAGTCTGCCCCCTACTATATCCGGACCCGGATCGGGGGCTACCCCTTCATGCTGACTTAGTGGCAGCAGCAGGCTTTTTGGCCTGTTTACCCTTGTTCCAAGCCTGATTAGGTCTCCAGGTTGGCTTGGATTGAGCAAAGTTCCCCTCTTGCTTTGCAGCAGAGGAAGAGGAAGGGGGACCACTCTTGAAGTTTCGAAAGGAACGAAAATTATTTTGTTTGGTCCTTGTCTTATTTGACTTATCCTGAGGGAGGGTATGACCCTTCCCTCCAGTAATGTCTGAAATTATCTCTTTCAGTGCAGGCCCGAATAAGGTCTTACCTTTGAAAGGGATGGACAAAAGCTTAGATTTATATGACACATCAGCTGACCAGGACTTAAGCCATAACGCTCTATGCGCTAAAATGGCAAAAACTGCATTCTTTGCCGCTAACTTAGCAAGATGAAAAGCGGCGTCTGTAATAAAAGAATTAGCCAACTTAAGAGCCTTAATTCTGTCATCTAGTGGGGTCTCCATCTGAAGAGCCTCTTCCAGAGCCGCAAACCAAAAGGCAGCTGCAGTGGTTACAGGAACAATGAATGCTATAGGTTGAAGAAGAAAACCTTGATGAACAAAAATGTTCTTTAGGAGACCCTCTAATTTTTTAAAACGGTACTGTGCCTTTAAGAGAAAAAAAGGCATACACAAACTGCAAAACAGGTAAAAATTGCTTCAAATTTTCCGAAATTTTAACAGTGTACCCACTAAGCTTTAGAAGGATTGCACCACAAGTAAATAAGCAATAAACCCACAAATGACAAAACTGGATTGAAATTTGTCTAAAACCGGTTAAAAACCCCTATTAGCACCTTGCCACAGCCCTGCTGTGGCCCTACCTGCTCTTAGGAACAATAATATGGGATTAAAGCTTCGAATAGGCCCTCAGAAGACTATCAGGACCTCAGGAGTTGCTTGATGCTTGTCTGTAAAACTAAATGCGCAACTGAGGTGCCAAAATAGGCCCCGCCCACCTCACTCGATGTTGCTGGGGCCTACACAAATCTAACAAACTTTGTTTGAAAACCATGTGGGTTATAACAACCCCAAATAAGCCAAATGACCCCTCAAGCAAACGTCCCATAAACATAAAAACGTTACTCCCAGAACACACAAACGTTTGTCCCACTTTCTCATAAACAAACTGAGTGCCCAAAAAACTTAGCCCTTTATGCAAGCTAGTAAAGCCTCTTTCATACTAGTATTACTGCTTACCCTTCCCCTAATTGGGATACTGTCAGCCTTTCTGAGTTAACACAGTCTCTGCAGAAAAAATGTCTGAACATACCTCACTGCTGTATAGCAAGAAACCGTTCCTCACACTGAAGTTTTCCTGTACTCCTCAGCTTCTGTGGGAACTGCAGTGGACCTTAGTTACAAATGCTAAGATCATAATCCTCCAGGCAGAAATCTTCATCTATGCCCTGCCTGAGAGTAAATAGTACAACACTGGTACCATTTAAAAATTACAAACTCTTGATTGTAGATAAAATAAAACTAACAGCTTAACACCTCTTTCACTTTACCCTTCCTGCTTAGAGCCGGCAAAGAGAATGACTGGGGCGTGGAGTTAAAGGGGAGCTACATAGACAGCTCTGCTGTGGTGCTCTCTTTGCCACTTCCTGTTAGGAAGGATAATATCCCACAAGTAATGATGAATCCGTGGACTCGGTACATCATGCAAAAGAAAGAACATTATTAACCCCTAATCTGCTGATCCCGACAATGCCGCCACTAGAATAAACATATTAACCCCTAAACCGCCACTCTCCCGGTTCGCAAACACTAGTTAAATATTATTAACCCCTAATCTGCCGCCCCTAACATCGCTGCCACGACCTTAATTTATTAACCCATAATCCGCCACCCCGGACTCCACCGCCACTAGAATAAACATATTAACCCCTAAACTGCCGCAGTCCCGCATCGCAAACACTAGTTAAATATTATTAATCCCTAATCTGCTGTCCCTAACATCGTCACAATCTACATTACAGTTATTAACCCCTAATCTGCACTATACTAAATTTATTAACCCCTAAACCTAAGTCTAACCCTAACACCCACTAACTTAAATATAATTAAAATAAATCTAAATAAAAATTTCTATCATTACCTAAATTATTCCTATTTAAAACTAAATACCTATAAAATAAACCCTAAGCTAGCTACAATATAACTAATAATTACATTGTATCAAACTTAGGCTTTATTTTTATTTTACAGGCAAGTTTGTATTTATTTTAACTAGGTAGAATAGTTACTAAATAGTTATTAACTATTTACTAACTACCTAGGCTAAAGTAAATTCAAATGTACCTGTAAAATAAAACCTAACCTGAGTTACACTAACACCTAACCTTACACTATAATTAAAATAAATCTAAATAAAAATTACTATCATTACCTAAATTATTCCTATTTAAAACTAAATACCTATAAAATAAACCCTAAGCTAGCTACAATATAACTAATAATTACATTGTATCAAACTTAGGCTTTATTTTTATTTTACAGGCAAGTTTGTATTTATTTTAACTAGGTAGAATAGTTACTAAATAGTTATTAACTATTTACTAACTACCTAGGCTAAAGTAAATTCAAATTTACCTGTAAAATAAAACCTAACCTGAGTTACACTAACACCTAACCTTACACTACAATTAAATAAATTACCTAAATAAAATAAAATTACCTAAATTACAAAAAACAAACACTAAATTGAACAAAATAAAAGAAGACATTATCAGATATTTAAACGAATTACACCTAATCTAATAGCCCTATCAAAATAAAAAAAATCTTCCCTCAAAATAAAAAAAAACCCTAGCCTAAGCTAAACTACCAATAGCCCTTAAAAGGACCTTTTGCGGGCATTGCCCCAAAGAAATCAGCTCTTTTACCTGAAAAAAAAATACAAACAACCCCCCAACAGTAAAACCCACCACCCACACAACCAACCCCCCAAATAAAATCCTAACTAAAAAAAACTAACCTCCTCATTGCCCTGAAAAGGGCATTTGGATGAGCATTGCCCTAAAATGGGCATTTAGCTTTTTTTCAGTGCCCGAACCCTAACCTAAAAATAAAACCCATCCAATAAACCGTTAAAAACATAACATTAACCTCAGAAGATCCACTTACAGTTTTAAAGACCAGACATCCATCCTCAACGAAGTCGGGTGAAGTCTTCATCCAAGCGGCAAGAAGTCCTCAACAAAGCCAGGAGAAGTCTTCATCCAATCCGGCAGAAGTGGTCCTCCAGACGGGCAGAAGTCTTCATCCAGACGGCATCTTCTATCTTCATCATTCCATTGCGGAGCGGCTCAATCTTCAAGACATCCGGTGCGGAGCATCCTCTTCAATCAAAGTCTTCTTCCAGAATGAAGGTTCCTTTAAATGACATCATCCAAGAGGGCATCCCTTGAATTCCGATTGGCTGATAGAATTCTATCAGCCAATTGGAATTAAATGAGAAAAATTCCTAGTGGCTGATGCAATCAGCCAAAAGGATTGAGCTTTAATCCTATTGGCTGATCAAATCAGCCAATAGGATTGAGCTTGCATTCAATTGGCTGATTGGAACAGCCAATAGAATGCGAGCTCAATCCTATTGGCTGATTGGATCAGCCAATAGCATTGAAGCTCAATCCTATTGGCTGATTGCATCAGTCCATAGGATTTTTTCACCTTTAATTCCGATTGGCTGATAGAATTCTATCAGCCAATCGGAATTCAAGGGACGCCATCTTGGATGACGTCACTTAAAGGAACATTCTTCCAGAAAGAAGACTTTGTTTGAAGAGGATGCTCCACGCCGGATGTCTTGAAGATGGACCCGATCCGCGCCGGTTGGAAGAAAATAGAAGATGCTGTCTGGATGAAGACTTCTGCCCGTCTGGAGGACCACTTCTGCCAGCTTGGATGAAGACTTCTCCCGGCTTCGTTAAGGACTTCTTGCCGCTTCACTGAGGACTTCTCCTGGCTTCGTTGAGGATGGATGTCTGGTCTTCAAAACTGTAAGTGGATCTTCGGGGTTAGTGTTAGGTTTTTTTAAGGGTTTATTAGGTGGGTTTTATTTTTAGGTTAGGGATTTGGCAATAGAAAAAGTTTTAAATGCCCTTTTAAGGGCAATGCCCATCCAAATGCCCTTTTCAGGGCAATGTGGAGCTTAGGTTTTTTTAGTTAGGATTTTATTTGGGGGGTTGGTTGTGTGGGTGGTGGGATTTACTGTTGGGGGGTGTTTGTATTTTTTTTACAGGTAAAAGAGTTGATTTCTTTGAGGCAATGCCCCGCAAAAGGCCCTTTTCAGGGCTATTGGTAGTTTATTGTAGGCTAGGTTTTTTTATTTTTAGTGGGCTTTTTTTATTTTAATAGGGCTATTAGATTAGGTGAAATTAGTTTAAATATCTGATAATTTCTTTTTTTATTTTGTGTAAATTAGTGTGTTTTTTTTTGTAATTTAGGTAATTGTATTTAATTTAGGTAATTTATTTAATTGTAGTTTTATGTGTTAGTGTAACTCAGGTTAGGTTTTGTTTTACAGGTAAATTTGTATTTATTTTAGCTAGGTAGTTAGTAAATAGTTAATAACTATTTATTAACTATTCTTCCTAGTTAAAATAAATACAAACTTGCCTGTAAAATAAAAATAAAGCCTAAGTTTGATACAATGTAATTATTAGTTATATTGTAGCTAGCTTAGGGTTTATTTTACAGGTAAGTTTTAAATAGTAATTATTTAGGTAATGTTAGGAATTTTTATTTAGATTTATTTTAATTATATTTAAAGTGAAGGTCAAGTCTGGGGTTGTGGGTAGCAGTTTTCAATGTGTTAGCTAAAATCAGTATGATGTTCATTCATCAAATTATAGATAAATCCAATAAAAAGTTTTAATTTTTACATTTTCAATCCGCTCCGTTTCAGCTGTATAATCCGCCCGTCATAGTGCCTTTCTTGATTGACATATTCATGCTCCAATCTATTGTTTAACCCCGTGGCGTTCAGCCCCTTTTCAGTTTCGTCATCGAAACCTAATGCGCATGCGTGTTAATATACAGCGCGTCATCATCGGCATGCTCGTCCATGTTACGCGCATGTGTTGTCCGCTCTCCAAATTTTATTTAGATAGAATCAACAGCCTTGCTCTCTCGCATCGTAGCAAATCAGCTGTTAACTATAAGAACAGGTAAGAATGAACACGCTGTGCATCTAACCAACGATTTGGGCTACATTATAATCGATCTATACATCTTAATGGAATTATTTGTGAATGTTCAAGATATTAATGTATAGGGCTAACATAGTAATTATTAATTATCTTGCTTCAATGTTAATTCCGTTGTCAACAATATACGCTCTATCCAGCATCATATAATTAATGGGTCCAAAAAATCTCTATTACTTGTTTATGCTAACATGTTAAAAAATTTTACGCTGCGCTGCACATTTCCAAAAATGATCTTTCATATAAAATATACATGCCACATCCAGCATAAACGTAATTTATGAGCTATTGAGCTGACCATACGCATGCGCATTTCAAACAAAACAAGGGTACACGAGCGTAGTCCGCTTGTAATAAACAAAGCGACGTCATCAAAGCAGAATAAGGAAGTCTTGTATGGGCGGAGCTAATCGCCATAACGGAGGTACATTATAAATACAATTTTTTTGGCAAAGGGTTAGTTATTTATACATATAAACTCAGCGAATTTAATGTTTTTAACATAATCTTCAACATGATGTATTGAGAATCCCAAAAATTGACCTTCTCTTTAAGTTAGGGGGTGTTAGGGTTAGACTTAGATTTAGGGGTTAATAAATTTAGTATAGTGGCGGTGACGGTGGGGGCGGCAGATTGGGGTTAATAAAAGTAGGCAGGTGGTGGTGATGTTAGGGGCGGCAGATTAGGGGTTAATAACATTTAACTAGTGTTTGCGAGGTGGGAGTGTGGCGGTTTAGGGGTTAATATGTTTATTATAGTGGTGGCGATGTCCGAAGTGGCAGATTAGGGGTTAATAAGTATAATGTAGGTGTCGGCGATGTCGGGGGCAGCAGATTAGGGGTTAATAAGTGTAAGATTAGGGGTGTTTAGACTCAGGGTTCATGTTAGGGTGTTAGGTGTAAACATAAAATTTGTTTCCCCATAGGAATCAATGGGGCTGCGTTACGGAGCTTTACGCTGCTTTTTTGCAGGTGTTAGACTTTTTTTCAGCCGGCTCTCCCCATTAATGTCTGTGGGGAAATCATGCACGAGCACGTAAAACCAGCTCTCCGCTGCCTTAAGCAGCGCTGGTATTGGAGTGCGGTATGGCGCACAATTTTGCTCCGTGCTCACTTCTTGCCTGTTAACGCCGGGTTTATGAAAACCTGTAATACCAGCACTGTAGGTAAGTGAGCGGTGACAATAACGTGCAAGTTAGCACTGCACCCCTCTTACCGCAAAACTCGTAATCTAGTCGATTTATTTTTAATGTCATTAAAACAACAATTTATCTGGAATCATTTTATTTATTTTTTTCTCTCTGATTGATTTGTAAGCACAAATGTCCAGCAACAGATGTCAAGCTATAGCTCTGTAATTTTAGATCAGATGGAAGCGCACTGCTGAATTTTTATAATGAATGAATTTTCATGTTCTTTTGAGCACAACATGAAAAGATATCTAGAAGCGTATACTTTTATCTAGACATCTATTATCTACTTACTCTTAACTTATACATTTATAAGAAATACTTCTTAAACTAAAGTGTTTGAACTTTTTAAAGTACAATGATTCATTATCCATTTTATATTTATATTTTGTTTTACATTTGTTGATCTATATAATGATAAAAATAATAATCATAATAATGAATAAACACTTTAAATGTTGAATTGCTGTAAAAAAGTAAATGGGAATGGGAATGAAGTACCAATTTTCATGCTATTGTATGTATATAATTGTTATACTAAGGTAATGGGAAATGTTTCTTTGATAGACATTTTCTAGTTTAAATTTCTACCTTTGAATAATGTTGCATTATTCTTTACCAATGGTATCTGGCCTAAGAAACCAATGCAAACTCTTTTTAATTTACCAGGCTCTAACAGATTTTAAAAGGAATGTGTATTGATTTTTACAGAAATGAAAACCATGTCTTAATAGTGTAAGGAACAGGTCAACATTTTCTATATAAATAATTAGTTTATAGTGAATTGCTATTCTGTATTTTTAAATGCATGGCTTATTTTTACTTTATTGAAATGACATTACTAAGCATTGTTTTAAAGATTGGAAGAATGTTAAATTCATTTTGTGTTGTGTTTTATTATGTGATGTACTGATAGTAAAGTGTTTTCTTGACGAATGAAAGCTAAAACTATTTTTTTTAAAAAAGAAATTAAATGTTATATCTAAATGTATTTTTGGCTGCAAACTGATTTAAAATGATTGTACAACTTACATTTTTACTCTGATAGAAAAAAAATGAAGTCTATTTTTGGAAGACATCTGCTAGCAGAAAATGAAACAAAAATCATATACATATTTGTAATTAGTGTGATTGCATTTCAAGGACAAACACTTAAGAAATGCATTTCTGATTTGTGCTGAAAGGGACACTGGTCTTTTCTCTATTATCCATATTGTCAAAAAAAGCAATGTTTAAACATGTTGGATATTTGACATTAAAACTGTGAAGTAAAGGCCCTTTTGCTTAAATTGAAGCAATGTAGCCATCAATTGTGTACTTTCTGATGATGTTCATTGGCTTATAAATACAAATGCATATTGTAGCATCAACCAATGAGAATTTGTTTAAAGTAACTATGAGTCAATGAGCATAAATACTAAGTAAATAGCTGAGTTTTAGCAGAAAGTACACATCTTGCACTGCGGTATTGCTTTCCATTACATTTAAATATATTTTATGTTACACTTTTTAAAGCAAAAAAAAAATGACCACAATTATATTCATGAAAGTTGTTTGCACTTTGCTGCTGTTTGTATATTTTTTCTTCAACTCTAAAACATGATTATTTTCTTTTACATGGTTATCTCTTACTAAAAATTAATTGCTCATAAAACATTTATGTAGCAAGCAGTTTATGTTAGAAAATCTGTATACAATCCTAGGTGTTTTTATAAACAATTCTATTTGAAATATAGATTATCTTTAAAGGGACACTATACTGTAATTTTTCTCTTAACCCTTTTGCTGCTAAGCATTTTTTACAGCCCAGTGCTGAGCAATTTTTTTTGTTTTTTTTCCTGCCTACATTTAAACTTTATTGTAAGTCAAGTTTCGGTGAGTGTCCTACACAAACTATATATTGTGGGGTTTTTTTTTAGCAGGCCAAACAACCGATTTACAATATACCATTATTATATTTATATTTCATGACATGAAGGATAGCTGCATCAAAACTGTAAGCATTTTTAATTTTTTTGCTTAGAGTTAAGTAAATAATATTGAAAATAGCCCAGTAATCACTGCTGATACTGTGATCACCTTACTAATTTGTCATCAAGGGTAGCCACATGGGAAATAAGGGCCTATACAGACTTTTGGGGGTTATAATATTGATTAGAAAGCCTCCATTGTGCAGTACAGAAATAAAAGCACTTTTTTTTTTTTTTTTTTTTAATATTTTATTTTCAGTTTTTCAGCATAAGCAAAATCAAACATATAAAAGAATACAGAATCAGTTTCAGATACATTACATTCCGTTTGTCTCCACTTGTTAACCCTGCATTTATACAATAGGGTATCAAGAAAGATAGTTCTTACATAGGTAGGCCTGGGTGTACAAAACAATACATATGTGCTAATACATTAGGTTACATGTTTCTTAAATGGATACAGAGTATTTGAACTGGTGCTCTGACAAAATGCAGAAAGACATTTGGCAGAAGGACATTTGGCAGACGGACATTTGGCCGACGGACATTTGGCTGACAGACAGAAAGCTAAAGAATGTTCCGATTTCGGCCGATGGCAGATACGTTCCAGAGTGCTCTGTTCTAATCAGAGCCTCGGGCGCCGCAACTGCCTCTGGGAACCTTACCATGGGTCCCAGGCCGCACGTTTTGTAATTCGCTGTCTGGGAAATTATCTATCTATCAAATCTATCTATTTATCTATCAAATCTATCTATCTATCGTATCTATCAAATGTATCTATTGCATCTATTGATCTATCTATCTAATCTATGTATCTATCTATTTATCTATCTATCTATCTATCTATCAAATCTATCTATCTCGTGGCCGGACTGTTATCTGACAGCCACTTGTGTTTCGGCCAAATGTCCGTCGGCCAAATGTCCGTCGGCCAAGTGTCCGTTGGCCAAGTGTCCGTCGGCTAAAAGTCTGGCCACGATTTGAACTATACTTAAAAACCTAACTTCCTAAACATGGGCCGTCTATGGGTTGTTCCAGTAGTAAGGCTAAATTTGCCTCATCTACTCATCTACTGGGGTAATACAGTGGAAAACAAGGGTGCATTTATAGAACAAAATAAATCCAAAACTATCGAATTAAATCCAAAAAAAAAAAAAACATAAGTCTCCCATCATTATCTTACATATATGAATAGGCAATGAACAGTGAGCAATAAACGTTTTCAGTGATCAATAACCCATTAAGGACCTTACATAAACCAGAGTTATAGCCATTTTTAAACCATCTTTTCCCCAGGGGCAATCTACACTTCTAGGGTATGTCATTATATGAGGGGCCTAAACGGGAACCTGTATTCTTAAGCCTCTAAAAAGGCTGGCACTCTCTCCTTATTGCTGTATTTGTATGAATCCCATAGAAATATTATGTCTTCGTACATGTCTAGCTTGCCTCCTCGGAGGAAGTAAAATCGCTCAAGGATGAGATCAGAGTCTACCCTCTCCCTCCACTCATCAATATTGGAAATGTTAGGGGTTTTCCAGTGTCTAGGGATAATTTGCTTTGCTACATTAATCAGTATTAAGAACAGCTGCCTTCTAATCTTGCATGATAGTTGTGGTGTTTGGGATAGGAAAATCAGCTCTATGCTAGGTGTTAATTGTGTGTGCAGGACTGTGTTGATTTCCACAAAAAAAATTCTCCAGAATGCATTAATTGGTTCAGAATCCCACCAAATGTGTTTCATCATACCTATTTGACCCCCACCATCTCCAGCATGCATTAGAACATTTTTTAAATATATATTTGAGTTTTGCGGGTGTTAAATACCATCTCATGAATATTTTGATATTTGTTTCTTTGGCCCTCGTGGAGTGAGCTGACTTTGACAAGTTTTTGAACCTATTATACCATTCCTTGGGTGGTGTAGTCTCCGCTAGTTTCCTGTCCCAGCTTTTTGTGTATGTTGGGAGTTCTGGATACCTGTTGTCTAAAACTATTTTGTACAGAGATGAAATAGATTTCTGGGACTTCATGCCTTGTATGCAAGCCTGTTCAAATTGTGTTGGCGATCTTGTGAGATCTAATTTGCATCTATGGGAGTATATAAAGTGTCTAGCGTGATGATATCTAAACCAGGAGGAGAAGAATGGGATTTCCATGTAATTTATCTGTTGTTTTGACTTTAACTTGCCTTTTTCCATGATTGTATGTATGGGGATTAGAGATGAAAAATCAAGTTTAACATGTATATTTTCCTCAAAACCCGGGGGGAATTCCTTGTTATTTAGTAATTTTGTAAGTGGGGAATATTTTGTGGAGATTCTTTTATAAGTTTTTAATATGTGTTGCCAATCTCTCCAGGTTTCATTGGTGATTGAGAGCTGGGAAATGGTAGCTCGTTTAATGGCCGAGAGGTCCCAACAACAACTGCCTAGGCCTATAGCCCCTGCTAAATAGTTTTCTATCTGCAACCAGCCCCTAAAAGCTATTGGGGAATTATTACACCATTCTGCAATTCTCTGCAATGAAACTGCTAATTTATAAGAATGGAGGTGGGGTACCCCCTACCCTCCTCTATTTGGTGCCCTATATATTGTCCCTTTGTTAATTTGCGGCGGTCTATGCCCCCATACATAATCATTTATAATCTTCTGTAGAATATCTATTTCTTTTGATGTGTTCTGCATGGGCGCTGTTTGCAGTAAGTACAGAGCTTTAGGTAGTAACACCATTTTTGTCACCTGAATTCGGCCTAACCAGGAGATATTTTTCAAAGACCAAGAAGAGGTCAGAGATGGGAACTCATTAATTAAGGCCCCGTAGTTAAGTTTGCATGTGTGCTGTGAGTCAGATGATAGGTATATCCCTAGGTATTTTAAACAATTTGGTTGGACTTTCAGGGGGCATTGAGATCTAATGGATTCTAGGGAATTCAGGGTGACGTTGACAGGAAGGAATTCTGATTTTAACATATTTACTAAGAAATTGGAGACTTCACCATAGCAGGAGGACTCGTTCATGACATGAGGTATGGAATTTAGTGGGTCTGATAAGGTTAATAACAAATCGTCTGCAAATATTGCTAGCTTATGTGATCTGTCTCCTATGTCTATGCCTTGTATATTGGGATTTGCCCTAATCTTGGTGGCTAGTGGTTCTAGAGATATGAAAAAAAGAGGGGATAAGGGACAGCCCTGTCTGGACCCATTTCTAATTTCAAACATGTCTGAAAGAGTCCCGTTCACCCTAACCTGGGCAGACGGAGTGGTATATAAGACCATGATTTTCTGTATGAAAGGAATAGGAAAGTCACACCATCGTAGTGTCATGTCCAAGTATGTCCAGTCTAGTCTGTCAAATGCCTTTTCGGTGTCCGTGGAAAGAAATATGGCCGGGGAGTCAGTTTTTGATACATATTCAATTAAATTAAGAAGTTTGACAGTGTTATCCTTAGCCTCCCTGTTGGGTACAAAGCCCATCTGATCTTGATGTATGAGTTGGGGTAAAAGGGTGTTTATACGAGAGGCTAAGATTTTGGCGTATATTTTTAAGTCAACATTAAGTAGGGATATCGGGCGGAAATTGGCCGGTTTGTCTGGGGCCTTCCCTTGTTTTTCCAATGCTGTAATGTGAGCTTGGAGCATGGGGTTTGGGAAGGGAGAAGCTTCTGAAATGGAATTGAAAAGATTAGCTAAGTGGGGAGCTAGCAGCTTTGCAAAAGTTTTATAGTATAGGCCTGAAAAGCCGTCTGGGCCAGGTGCTTTATTGAGTTTTAAGAGTCTAATGGCATCTAGTACCTCTGTAGGGGAAATAGGCTTATCTAGAGCCTCCTTTTGTTTGGAATTTACCTGTGGTGGATGTATTTGATTTAAATATTGGCAGCATTTTTGGGAGTGAGATTTTGCGTCCCTGTTGGCGAATAAGTTGTATAGTTTGTGATAGAATGTCTTGAATTCAGACGCTATAGTTAGTGTGTCTTCTGTATTTTTGCCTGCCTTATCTTTAATTTAGTGAATGTATGTGGATCTTTGCTTTTTCTTAAGAGCTCTAGCCAGCCATCGACCGGATTTATTGCCTTCCCGGTAAAATGTCTGATTAAGGGACAGAAGTTGTTGTTGGGTGACAATCTGTAGGGCCTTATTAAATTGGTTCCTTTTAGTATTCAAGGTTTCAAGAGTTTGGGTGTCTCCTGGGGATATTTTGTGTTGGAGATCTAATTCTGATATTTCTCTGGCTAGCTTTGCGTTTTCCATTTGCTGTTTGATTAAATGGGCTTTTATTTTAAGAAATTCACCTCTGATAGTACATTTGTGAGCTTCCCAAAGTGTCTTAATGTGTATGTCCGGGGTGTTATTTATTGAGAAGTAAGCTTGGATTTGCTTCGACAATTCTCTAACTCTCTTTTTTTCCCTGGATTAGGGATTCATCTAGCCTCCACTGGTATGCTCTCAGAGGGGCAGAAGGCCAGTTCAATTTACATGAGACTAAGGAGTGATCTGACCAGGTCAAGTGTATAATCTTTGCCTCTGTTAAGTGAGAGAGTACTAGGTGATCTACGAAGACATAGTCTAATCTGGAGTAGCATTTCCTGGGGTTAGAGAAAAAAGTGAAATCTTTTTTTTGTGCATTTAGGTACCTCCATGTATCATGTAGCCCTAGTAGTTTAAGATTTTGCCAGATGGATTCTAGATGAGGAGTTTTTACTCTAGTGTCTGGATTGGTACAATCAACCCTGTGATCTAGTGGGACATTCAAATCCCCAGCCATTACTAAGGGACCTGTGGGCTTTTCTAGAATGGAATTAGTAATTGTCTTGATAAAATGATGTTGGTTCCTATTTGGGGCATAAAAATTAACCAATGTAATGAGTTTGCCGTATAGAAGACCTGTAAGGCACAGGAATCTCCTCTCATTGTCCTTTTCTACGTGAGTTTTTTTGAATGGAATAGATTTATGTATCAATATGCTCACCCCGTTGACTTTTTTTGCGGAATGAGTGCTATGGAAGTGCTGTGGGTAGTGTGATGAAAGGAAAGTAGGGACATGTTTAGTCTTATAGTGTGTCTCTTAGAGCATGAGAATGTGTCCCCCTTTCCTATGTAAATCCAGGAGAGCTACCCTTTGCTTTTTTGGGCAGTTTAACCCTTTGGTGTTTTGAGTGATAATATTCAGTACCTGTGATTTAGGCTGATCCCTATTGGTCATGAGTGATGTACCCTTCCTCCCAACATCTATCTGGTTTACCTTGACTCTTTAAAAACTATTCTGAGCATCCGGTCCTGTAAATATATGGAGACAAATGGTGCAAACAAAAACAAAAACATACAGAAAATTCAACAATTCCCTCTAGAGAAGGAAGAAAAAACAGTCTAGCATTCATTATATTAGAAATTAGGAATTATCCTAACTGGCTAAGAACATTTCAGCAACCAAAAGTTTAAACTAAGTAAAGTCATCAGTTAACATAATATTTTCAGTATTTGTGGCAGACAGCTACAACTATCAAGGCCACTGATTGACCTCTCGTAGTTACCTATCTTGATGAACTTTGGGTCCTTGGACCAGATATGGCACAGATGCCATACACAAAAACACATATATCATCTGTAGACACATGAGTTCTGGGGATAAGACTGTCCCACAAAACACTTGGGGAGTGAATGCGCTATCAAGCAGATCCCAATCATCCTTTTTCAGAGTCTATGATAGGGCTATTCGGCAGATTTCTTCTTGTCCTCTTCTTTTGGACCTGCAGCCATTCTTTCTTTTGTGGGAGGGGGATGGTGTCCAGTCTAAGATTTTGACTATTAGGAACATTTTTCCTCCTAGATCTATTTTCTGGATCATCAACTTTTTCTTCCAGGTCTTGTATTGCAGAATTTTGCTCAGTGATAATATTATGTAGATCTGTGATTGTAGAGGAATGAGAGTCTTGGGTATTTTCCACCACCTCCACCCTGTGTCCCAATTCGGATATTTCTTTCTTTAAATCATTAAGCTCTTCCTTAATACAGTCCTTGACTTGGGCTACTAAGTTAAGAAAGTCTTTTTTTTTATGGGAGCACTTCAAGTAAAGCTTTAGGGATTGCTATAGATTCCATTGCAGCCTCAGATTCTGAAGAGGAGGTTTCCTCTGCAAAGTATTGTTCCTCTGCTGCAGCCATAGCTGTAGATTTGGCTTCAAAGGTTTTAAAAAAGTTATTTACGAAAGGTGTCTTGTGGCTCTTTTGCTTAGTGGTGTTTCCCCTTTTAGGCTGCCTTTTTGGTGACATGGTAGTAGATCAGACACACAATCTACCCAAATAGTTCACTGCATACTGTTTATGCTTACTGCTGGTGTATACCTCCTTTATTTATCACTGTATAGGGGTTAAGTGATAAGAGACTGAGGGTGGTGCTTTATATAGTGGATTTGTGCAGAACTGCTCATTGAGATTAGAGATCCTTATAACCCCATGTGTTGCGTGCATAGGTGTGTTAACATGTACATCTCTGCAGGGTTCTGCTATAATTAAATTGCTCCTTATAGCCTTAATATTCCCCCATCTGTGTTCTCTGCAAACAGCATTGTACTTTTAGATGAGGTATTGTTGAACCCAGTGCCTTTAAAAGTTTTTAACCCCTGTGACAAGTGAGGTGTGATTGTGCTCTCAACGGCTCTCTGCTCTCGGGATGCCACGTGGGTGCCGTTATTTTCAGGCGCACCGAGTACAAGTGTGCGATTTCTAAAAGACTAATGTCCCTTAATAGCTATCCGTCTCACTGACTTAACTTCTCCTCACCTTGTAATCCTTTTTTGGCCTTGGGGTTTTGTGGCTTTTCTGAGGCTTGTGCAGCGATCGACTGGTAGTCCGGATACCGGAGCACTCAGGTTCAGGCCTAGAAGTGCTGATGCCGATGCACGACTGATATATCCAGATTCCACCGCTCTGTTCGGCTTATTATGTGACGCACATAGCTCCGGTGGGTAAGGTGGAGTTGCTGGTTGCTCTTAATGTCAGCTAATTAGGGTGCTTACGGTTTCCTAGCCAGTTTGGGCATGGGAGCTCCTTCATACCACGTCCATTTTCATGGCTGGCTAGCTCCGCCCCCCCCCCCAAAAGCACTTTTTTTATTGCAAATTACCACATTGATCACCTGACTATACAGATAAAATTCATATATTTTTTTTTTTAAGAGAGGGACTTGTCTACAAAAAAATAAACTTTATCAGGGTCTCTGGACATACCAGATTTTATTTACTGCACATATACTGCAACATTCACAAGCAAATCCCCATGTAGCTGCTAAGAGAGCTGAGATTGAGGGATTTGAAGAATCTCCTCCCATCGAGCTCACTTGCAGCAATCTAAGCTTCCTTGTTCTGCCCCCTTTGTGACATCACCATGTGTATACGTGGTGACATCACTAGTATTGTCGTGAATAATACAAAATATCAATTGGATACGCCGAATATTGGTGTGCAAAAAAACAAGTGGATAAATTATCTAAAACATATGCTATATTTACATGTGTAAAATCGGTGTGAGCATAATAAAATCTCACTAAATATCAATGTGGTGATATGTTACAAAAACATTCACTCTACATATAAATAACAAATAAGTGAAAGGTCAAATGTGTGCAAAGGTCAGATAAACGAAAAACAAATGGTGATCAATACAAATAATACGAAAAGTCCACTTATCAGTTCATGTAAGGAGGTGATACTAAGTGTTGGTATTTCCTCCTCTAGAGAAACAGATACGATCTTGTGGAAAATCAAACTGTCATCGGTGGCAGGCTGCTTCTTCTGGACGTAGTTGGAATACACTCCTGTAGTGTCAAAAACATAAAGAGAAAAGAAGGCGCCACAATAGTGCAGGGTCAAAAATGTCAGCTGTCACCCCACTACAAAGTCCCTTACTTACAGGATAATAAGCACCCGAATAGTGCTATATAGGCATTCTGGGCTCTTAGCAGTCGCCCAGCTAACTGTTATAGATGATACTGCACTGCTCTTGTCACAAACAGCACGTATCCAAGTTCCAGCGTCAGATCTTGCTAGTCCTCTTACTCCTGGTAGATTGGCGATAGAAACCAGTGCTCCGTGTGAGACACTAATCCTTCTTTAAGTCAGTCTTTTCACTCCCCTGCACCTGCATCCAGCAACTTGTGTACGTTAATACTACGGTCTGAGTTTACACAGGAAGTGAGCAGACACCGACTGGTGAGTGATATTTTTGGGCAGCGGAGAATTGCAATCATATCCTGCTGGGCGCGGGAGGGTCCGGAAAGCACTGAGCCAAAGCACATTTTTTACCCTGCACTATTGTGGCACCTTCTTTTCTCTTTATGTTTTTGATACTACAGGATAGTATTGTCGTGAAGCCTGGGAATGCTGCCGATGAGTCCATCAATGATCCCCCTGCATGAATAAAAAGGGTTTATCATTTGCATGACTAGCAATGAATTTGGAACAGTATTAAATGTATTAGGATTTGCTCCTGTAGGTGTTATTAAAGGTACACTGAACCCAAATGTTTTTCTTTTGTGATTCGGAGCATTTATCAATTTTTCTTCGTTCTCTTGCTATCTTTATTTGAAAAAGAAGGCATAAAAGCTATTTTTTGGTTCAGACTGGACAGCACTTTTTTATTGGTGGATTAATTTATCCACCAATCAGCAAGAACAACCCAGGTTGTTTTCCAAAAATGGGCCGGCATCTAAACTTACATTCTTGCATTTCAAATAAAGATACCAAGAGAATGAAGGAAATTTGATAATAGGAGTAAATTAGAAAGATGCTTAAAATGTCATGCTCTATCTGAATCACAAAAGAAAAAAATTGGGTTTAGTGTCCCTTTAAATAGCTGGTTTGATAATTAAAATCCCCAGCCATATTTAAAATTGTAGAATTTAATTAATGACCTTTTCTGAAAAGACATACAATAAGTAGATCTCCTCCTTCTGCTAAGCCCACTTGAACAGGCATGTTGTTAAGAATAGTGCGTTGTCAATTCAAGTACAAAAATAAAAATAAATAAGCATTTTCCCATATATTTGATCTTTTGCAAAACAAGTAATTGGAAACAGATGAACTTTGCCTTTAAGCTGTAATTCTACTACACTAAAGAAGAGTAAAATATAAATTATGAAGCTGTCTTAAATGCCCACCTCCTTTAAAACATATGCTAGTGTAAGAACAAATCAAAAGAAAAAAAAAAGGAAAATGCATATGATAAAGGCACTAATATTTTATATATGTTAAATATGCCTATAAACTTATCTGAACACTTTAGACTAGAGTCCTTAAAAAAATTAACATTTCTTTAATGGAAATTGATTAAAGCAACCTAAATTCACCATTTATGTTTATATATGATGTTTGAGATCTTATTTGTTTGTGTGTTAGTTTAATTAGTGTTGATATAGTTGATAGAACTCTCATCAAATATGCTTAATGAGCTGTTGATTAAAAAATAAAAAAACAGAATTGAAGGTGAATCAAAACACGTCATACAGTTTTTTAAAACATATTAATATCAATAAAATTATGAAACCATATTCTTGGGACATGACCTGTTACACTATTTATTTTTAGTTTAGCATGAATTATTTAAACAAATAAGTATAACCTTTAAAATACTTGGTCATGATTTTATGTAAAACCAAGCAAGGTATCCAATGTGCTTCAGTATAGTTTATTTCTTTAAAAACTCATAAATTCTTATAACTTTAGGCCATTTCACCATTTGTCCAAAATAACTTTCTGGTCCAATTTAAATTAAAGGGACAGTCAACACCAGAATTGTTGTTGTTTAAAAGATAGATAATCCCGTTATTACCCATTCCCCAGTTTTGCATAACAACACAGTTATAATAATACTTTTTTTTACCTCTGATTACCTTGCCTCTGCAAACTGCAAACTGCCCCCTTATTTCAGTTCTTTTGACAGACTTGCATTTTAGCCAATCAGTGCTTACTCCTAGGTAACTTCACGTGTGTGAGCTCATTGTTATCTATATGACACATATGAACTAACACCCTCTAGTGGTGAACATTTGTCAAATGCATTCACATAAGAGGCAGTCTTCAAGGTCTAAGAAATTAGCATATGAGTCTACATAGGTTTAGCTTTTAACTAAGGATACCAAAATAACAAAACAAAATTGGTGATAAAAGTAAAGTGAAAAAAAGTTGTTTAAAATTGCATGCCCTTAATTTGAATCATGAAAGTTTATTTTGGACTTGACTGTCCCTTTAAATTAAAATGAGAGTAGTTCATGCATAACCTAAAAACATGAATTTGATTTTATTCTTCCATCTTGTTTCCTTATATAAAACAAATTATATACATCACTGAAAAAAAATTCTAATTTAAACAGTTAAGGCAAAAAAAGATCAAAAGGTCTTCATTTGAACATTAAGTGTTAATATTACCAGCACAAGTTATGCATCCTATGTGAAAGACTTTAGGTTCACGTTAAATGTTCACAAATGAGCTCTTTATGGACATTCATTATATTTAACCCTTTTGTGACTGGGTTAAAGTGTCTACATCGGAACAACTGTTCCAATGTAGACAAAATGAAACCACACGATCGTGCACACAATCACGAGATTTCAATTACTGGATCGCATCTGGGGGGTGTCCCTACAACCCTAGGAACGCCCTCCAGACCGCAATCAAATTCAGGAAGCACAGAAGGCTTCAGGACAGCCGTTGGCTATGACGTTCTATTCCGTCATAACGGCTCTAAAGCCCAGTGTAATTATGATGGAATAGAACGGCATAACGGCATTAAAAGGTTAACATGATTATTATTATTATTATTATTATTATTATTATTATTATTATTATGATGATGATGATGATATTCTACCCAGCTAACAAGTCTACATTATATTCATGAGGGTACAATGCATAAATTGTAATACCTTAAAATACGTACAAAAAGAGAGGAGTACCCTTATCTTCAGCAAATAAGTAGTTTGACAAATGAGTAAAGAGTCCCTAAAGCTTTTACAATAATGGAGAAGCTTATGACATAATGATAACAGAGGAAAGGGATATTTGTAGCAAGAATAGGGATCATGAAAATAATGGCAAATGATGATAGCAATTCAAGAGAGAAGTGTAGCAGAATATGAGCGGCTTCAAAGAGAAGTAATGTACTGTATCCTGTAAGGTAAATCTTGCAGTCAGATAGGTTGTGAAAACTACACCTGTTTGAAGGATTTTTATAAAATATAGTAAACATTTGTGTGAGGATGTTGTTGGGTATAAAAATTTGTATTATGTATTTTGTATTATTAAGCTTCCTTTGGAATTACTTTATGCATGAACCAACAACACAAGAGCCTAGATTACAAATGGAACACAATCGTTATAGTGAATAGCACAAATGCATTTGCAAGGTCTCAATATTTTTACCACTAGAACTCATATTACAAGTTGGGCATTACAAAAATATTGCAAGTTCACGTGTACACACTCATGATAACTAACACTCCCAACACTGTCAAGCTCAAAGTGGAAACTCAGCTCAGATTATAAAGTTATTGTTAACCCTTGTTCTCAAGTGATATCAAAAATGCTGGAAATTTTAACAAAAAGTGAAAAGCTCTGATAAAGTCATGAATACGCATACTGGACTTCATCAACTACAAAACTAGCCTCTTAGGGTTTATTTTCTCATTGTTGCATGACTTTTTCACAGTTAAACATTGATTTTGTTTAGATTTTAGATTTACCTAATATTCATTTTTCTTTCATGACTCACATGCAATTTTAACCCCTTAAGGACCAGCGACGTACCCTGTATGTCGCTGGCCTTTTTTTGGGACTTGATTGTTTTATAGCACGGTCTTGCCACCAGCGTTGAGACTGCTTATTCCACAAAGCCTGCTGGAGGGAGGGCATTAATAGTGTGTTCTTGCTAGACTTGTGCTATTATGTCCTGAAAAAACACTTAATGACCAGTGACATACAGGGTACATTGTGGTTATTAAGGGGTTAAACAACTTTCTAACTTACTTCTATTATCAAATATTCTTTTGTTGAAAAGCAAGAAGCGTGCACACGTCTGGAGCACTATAGGGCAGCAGTTTTGCAAGAACGTTATGCATTAGCAAGAGCATTAGATGGCAGCACTATTTCCTGTGACCTAGTGCTCCAGAGAACTACCTAGGTATCTATTCAACAAAGAATACAAAGGGATCAAAGCAAATTTGATAATAAAAGTAAATGGAAAACCTTTTTAAAATTGTATAGTCTTTCTGAAACACAAAATGTATGGGTTTCATATTCCTTTAAGGATATATTCATATCTGTTTTATAGTTCTTCGCTATAGATTTTTCCTTAATTAAAATATATAAGTATATAAATTGGTCAATTATATGTAATATCAAACAGCTTACAAGAACCAATAGAAATGCAACAATACATAAATCATGATCACAACAGTGGAAAAACATTGTGCAAATGAGTTCATGCAAACGATGTATGTATTTGATATTTGCATTAATGTACCTTTAATTTGCATGTTATGGTTTTAATTCATTTTATCTGGGGCATTATTGGAATACAGTACATGTGTGTATGATGTGTTATTTATATTTATTACACAGTTAAATTTTTCATTACACATTTTTTCTCACTTTGTTTATTGAAGAAAAAAAATATTTTTAATTTTGTGAGGGCTTGATCTAGAATCAACATTTACAGGATATTACTATATTTTCCCATTTACAATAGTAGACTTTTACATTTTTCTCACAATGTAAAATGTGTTTAGTAAAACTGAGCCATTTCTTAAAACTAATGAACAATTTAACCCCTTAGTGACCAGAGCACTTTTCCATTTTCTGTCCGTTTGGGACCAAGGCTATTTTTACATTTTTGCGGTGTTTGTGTTTAGCTGTAATTTTCTTCTTACTCATTTACTGTACCCACACATATTATATACCGTTTTTCTCGCCATTAAATGGACTTTCTAAAGATACCATTATTTTCATCATATCTTATAATTTACTATAAAAAAAATTATAAAATATGAGGAAAAAATGGAAAAAAACACACTTTTTCTAACTTTGACCCCCAAAATCTGTTACATATCTAAAACCACCAAAAAACACCCATGCTAAATAGTTTCTAAATTTTGTCCTGAGTTTAGAAATACCCAATGTTTACATGTTCTTTGCTTTTTTTGCAAGTTATAGGGCCATAAATACAAGTAGCACTTTGCTATTTCCAAACCATTTTTTTCAAAAATTAGCGCTAGTTACATTAGAACACTGATATCTTTCAGGAATCCCTGAATATCCCTTGACATGTATATATTTTTTTTTAGTAGACATCCCAAAGTATTGATCTAGGCCAATTTTGGTATATTTCATACCACCATTTCACCGCCAAATGCGATCAAATACAAAAAATTGTTCACTTTTTCACAAATTTTTTCACAAACTTTAGGTTTCTCACTGAAATCATTTACAAACAGCTTGTGCAATTATGGCATAAATGGTTGTAAATTCTTCTCTGGGATCCCCTTTGTTCAGAAATAGCACACATATATGGCTTTGGCGTTGCTTTTTGGTAATTAGAAGGCCGCTAAATGCCACTGCGCACCACAAGTGTATCATGCCCAGCAGTTAAGGGGTTAATTAGGGAGCTTTTAGGGAGCTTGTAGGGTTAATTTTAGCTTTAGTGTAGTGTAGTAGACAACCCCAAGTATTGATCTAGGCACATTTTGGTATATTTCATGCCACCATTTCACCGCCAAATGCGATCAAATTAAAAAAAACGTAAAATTTTTCACAATTTTAGGTTTCTCACTGAAATCATTTACAAACAGCTTGTGCAATTATGGCACAAATGGTTGTAAATGCTTGTCTGGGATCCCCTTTGTTCAGAAATAGCAGACATATATGACTTTGGCGTTGCTTTCTGGTAATTAGAAGGCCACTAAATCCTGTTGCGCCTCACACGTGTATTATGGCTAGCAGTGAAAGGGTTAATTAGGGAGTTTGTAGTGAGCTTGCAGGGTTAATTTTAGCTTTAGTGTAGAGATCAGCCTCCCATCTGACACATCCCACCCCCTGATCCCTCCCAAACAGCTCCCTTCCCTCCCCCACCCCACAATTGTCCCCGCCATCTTAAGTACTGGCAGAAAGTCTGCCAGTACTAAAATAAAAGGGTTTTTAAAAAAAAATGAATTTTTTTTTAGCATATTTACATATGCTACTGTGTAGGATCCCCCCCTTAGCCCCCAACCTCCCTGATCCCCCCCAAAAGCGCTCTCTAACCCTCCCCTCTGCCTTATTGGGGGCCATCTTGGGTACTGGCAGCTGTCTGCCAGTACCCAGTTTACAATAAAAAGTGCTTTTTTTTGGGGTTTTTTGTTTTTTTCTGTAGTGTAGCTTCCCCCAACCCCCCACCCCCCACAAACAAACCCCCACCACCTTGCTGATTGTTTAGATTTTTATTTTTATTATATTTTTTATTTCCCCATTTTCTGCAGTGTAGTGGTTCCCACCCGCTCCCTCCCCGTGCACGCGCCCGCCCCCACCCTCCCGTGCACGCGCGCGCCCGCCCGTGCGCGCCCCCAGCCACCCCCGCCCACGATCCCGCCCCCCTTCAGATCCACATGGCCATCGATGGCCGCCACCCGCCTCCCGGTACGGCTCCCACCCACCAACGCCGGTAGCCACCGATCTCCGGTGCAGAGAGGGCCACAGAGTGGCTCTCTCTGCACCGGATGGCTTACAAACGTTATTGCAGGATGCCTCCATATCGAGGCATCACTGCAATAACCGGAAAGCAGCTGGAAGCGAGCAGGATCGCTTCCAGCTGCTTTCCACACTGAGGACGTGCAGGGTACGTTCTCAGGCATTAACTGCCTTTTTTCTGAGGACGTACCCTGCACGTCCTCAGTCGTTAAGGGGTTAACAGTATAATGCATATTAATGTACTCATGTACTGTAAACCCACAATGCCCCATCTTAGAGAATAACAGTGTATGCTTTTTTTTTTTCAATGGGGGTCATGGCTGCTTAGGCGTTAACAATGTAGAAGGTTTTTTTTGCAATGCAGAGTGTGAATGCTTAGGGTTTAACATTCTAGGGTTTTTGTGATGGCGGTTGTGGTGGCATAGGGGTTAACAATATAGGTTTTTGTGATGGGTTGTGACAGCTTAAAGGTTAACTGTGTAGGGATTTATGCGATGGAGGTTGTGGAAGTTTAGGGGTAACAACATATGTTTTTATTTTATGGGGTTGTGGCTGCTTAGGTGTTAATAGTGTAGTTTTGTTTGGAGCTCCTGGACTTATAGTGTGATCAATGTGACACCGATCTGCTCCCACTACATCATTTTTGGGCATCCCTGGACTCTCCCTGGCGAGACGAGGACCCCTTTTGGTGACATCTTCCTATTGAGGTCTACTGGACGACGTATGGTTCCGGATTGTGAATATTGCACTTCTGTGCTTTATACTGTGTGAGTAGGATTCTTGTGTTCCTATTGCTGCCTTTACCTATATTATATGACCTGCACTATGTGGCGCCCTCTACCCATTCCTTCCTAGTTTTGTTTTGCTTTTAATATTGGGGTTGTGGTGGCTAGGGGGTATTACTAGAAAGTTAATTTATGTTTTCTTGTGCTTTTGCTATTCTTTGCTAGTCATTAACCTTTTTTACTACTGATCTATTTCAAGCCCTTTGACTGAGCCATTTTTAGTGTTTTGTATTCATTGTCATTAAATATTCACTTCTGAGCTGTCAGCTTCTCAAACAACTTATATGCTGTTTATTCCGCAAAACAATAACTTTAAGAAACACATTTTTAATATGTAGAAATACCAAACATGACAAGTAAGAAAGTGTTTTTGTTTTTCTTTTTCTATTGTGTGTATGTTAAACACCAGCATGTGATTCATGCTTTCCAAAATATTGACAGCAGTGCCAGCAGGTTATCATTCCACATATAGCATCTGTTCCACTTCTTAAAATATTAACTTTAGGATTTTATTCTATGTTTATGATAGCAGTACTTACAAATGTGATATTTGTCTCTTTGCACATTCTTAACATTTATTTAGGAAACACGTATTATTAAAGGGACACTCAAGTCAAAATTAAACTTTCATAATTAAGATAGAGCATGCACTTTTTAACAACTTTCCAATTGACTTCCATTAACAAAATGTGCACAGTCTTTTTATATTTACACTTTTTGAGTCACCATCTCCTACTGTGCATGTGCAAGAATTCACAGAATATACGTAAATGCATTCGTGATTAGCTGATGACTGTCACATGATACAGGAGGAGTGGAAACAGACATGACGTTGAAATCTTTCAGAAATAAAATCTACTGCTCATTTGAAGTTCAGATTAAAGGGACAGTCTACACCAGAATTTTTATTGTTTTAAAAGACAGATGATCCCTTTATTACCCATTTTCCAGTTTTGCATAACCAACACAGTTATAATAATATACTTTTAACCTCTGTGATTATCTTGTATCTAAGCCTCTGCAAACTGCCCCTTTTTTCAGTTCTTTTGACAGACTTGCAGTCTAGCCAATCAGTGCCAGCTCCCAGATTACTTCACGTGCACGAGCACAGTGTTATGTATATGAAATATGTGAACTAACACCCTCTAGTGGTGAAAAACTATTAAAATGCATTCTGAAAGAGGTGGGCTTCAAGGTCTAAGAAATTAGCATATGAACCTCCTAGGTTAAGCTTTCAACTAAGAATACCAAGAGAACAAAGCAAAATTGGTGATAAAAGTAAATTGGAAAATTGTTTAAAATTACATGCTCTATCTGAATCATGAAAGTTTATTTTGGCCTAGACTGTCCCTTTAAGTTCTAATGTATTGTTTTTTTATCATGCTTTTTTGATTATGCAAATCTGCTGTATTCACTGGTCCTTTAAATAGTTAACTATACAGATATTATATAGTTTTAAAACCCAAAATCCATATTTCACACAGAGGTTAATTTACTAGCATTCCCTGTCCCTGCATTAAACCAATCATCAATGTCAACTGCTTACAAACCAAATTCTCCCATTTATTTTAATATTTTCAAATATTCTTTAGCATTAACAACTAGGGATGGGCAAATGTGTAAATTTTCGAATTTCGAATGTAGAATGAATGTTATTACCGAAATTCAAATTCTAAATCTGAATGTCGATAAGAACGAATATTCTTAAAAATTCGAAAATCAAATGTTATTTACAGTTTTCGAATGTCACTTTCGAATTTGAATGTTTATAATTATATCGAATGTCCACATTCGAAATTTAGAATTTAACATTCTATTTAACAAATACTATTCAGAAGTTCAATAGTTCATGTGGTAGGGCGGGAATCTAGTAAATTGATACATAATAGATACAAATATATCATTTCGAATGTTTCCATATAGAATATTGCATAATTCTAATACTACATTTAAAGAAAGCATTATAAATACTATTACAAACATATAAATTCGAATTCGAATATAAATTCAAATTTTTCGAATTTGAATATAAATTTGAATTTTTCGAATTCGAATATTGCATAATTCAAACATTAAATTTAAAGAAAAAGCATTAGAAATACCATTACAATCTAAATTCGAATTTTTCTAATTCGAATACACGTATTGCATAATTCGAATATTACATTTAAAGAAAAAGCATTAGAAATACTATTACAATCTAAATTCGAATTTTTTTAATTGAATATTGCATAATTCGAATATTACATTTAAAGAAAAAGCATTAGAAATACTATTACAATCTAAATTCAAATTTTTCGAAAAGAATATTTTCGAATGTAATCGTAAAATTCGAAACCGAACATTCGAAAATCGAATGTTAGAATGTTATGTAAACATTTGAAATTCGATTCGAACGAACGAATGTGTTAAAATTCGTGCCGTTTTTCGAATGTTGCGAAACATTTGCCCATCCCTATTAACAACACATAAGCTAAAGCTTTTACTATGATTATAACTTTACAGCTATTAGATTATAAAATCATTTTATTTCAAAAAGGGTCTTATGGTATATTTCTATAGTTCAAAAGATGATAGGATTTACCATGTTGTGAGGTATTTGTCATTATTTCTGGGAGCTGGACAGAAACAGGGTCACTCATTTAAAAGAGGAGGGTTTCCACTTTGAATTTCTAGGTCTCACAACCTTTTATATATTGATAGAAATAGAAAAAGCTACCCTAATGTCATTTCCATATAGAAATATAGAAAGGCTTTTTCCAGGTAACCACTGTTGCCATTGTAATTGTCATGTTTTGTGGGTAGCATTGATAGTATTTTTTTTTATTTCTTTATATTTATGATGCATTCAGAGGCATTGTTTTCATTTGTTGATTAGCATTGCCTGAGTGAGCTTTATTTGTGTTTCTCTCTGAATTTTGTGCACTGACTGGGCTATCCTTGATATGCCTATTCATTGTGACCTTGGCTAACGTTTGATCTGTCTTTCCTACTCTTCATCTTCTGATTTCTTACAGTTTCTGCCTGCAAGTAAGTTACTGACTTAGACCTGTTCCTGAATATACTTACTGGCTCTGCTTCTGCATTCTGTTTGCCCACAAGTTGCCAACCTCTGACTAAAATAATTGGATTATTTTACTCTGGCAGTCATTTCCTGGGTTTTATCAAGAGAGAGGAGACAGTTAAAATCAAATGCATTCCTTAAACTCTGGAATCATTCTTGAATGAGCAGTAAGTATAGATTGATACATGAAAATAATGATCTGAGGGACTTGTGACCCCTAATTTGAAATACGTATCCTAAACGGTTTAATTTAGAACCCAGAGCACCATAACAGTTACCTAGTATCTACAGCAATCTCTTGCTCCCTAGACAGGTCTTCTGTCTTTAGCGAATAAAGGGTCTACAGTGATTTTAGCTACATGTTTATTTTTTAACTATACCAGAAAACCATCTTGTTTATGAGTACACTGATTATATGCAAGCATGTTAACAATGAAAAGAGTGATATGAACAGACATGCCATTTGAGCCAGGATAAAAGTAAAAAAATATACAAAAATACACATGAAATAACTTATTAATGGATTAGAATACTGCTGTTGAATTGTCTCTATACAAGTGTTAATTACATTAATATAAATTTACAAATATGCCCGTTTATGGGCACACGATAAATAACCAGCCATTACAAGTGACTGGTTAAAGCTACCGTAAGCTCGCAGTGGCAATTAGCGCTCCAAAAATTAACCACAGGTCAGACCTCTGGTTAAATTAAATTGTAGTTTTGCTTTTAAAAAAAAATTGCATCTTTATTTTTTATTTTTTTTTAACTGAACAAAGCAGTGTAAGGGGTTAAAGTGTGCAGATGTGGGGTGTTAGAAAAAAAACAGCACTGAAAAGTCCCTTTACATTGCAATCTATGGGGACTGCGTTATTACTCTAAATATATATGAGTATACATATATATATATATATATATATATATATATATGTGTGTTAATATCTGTATATACACATATAAAGGCTATGATTACGGCTAACAGCCGAAACGCGTAAGCCCGTGTGCTGCGCTCTTTCCCCAAAACAAGTGGCTAGGCTGTCACATATTTCTATTTTTGAATTTTTTGAATTTTAAAAATACATTCAATAAATCGTCAAATTTTTACGGAGTGTGGTTGTGTCTTTTTTCCTTGGTATACACATATAAACACATAAATATATATATGTATATATTCCTTTGCTGCGTGACTTATCACTTTTGCTGCACTAGGTACTCTGGCATGACTATCAGCATGAGAATGAGGCTCCCATTGGATCCTATAGAAGAGCGATCTTGTGAGTGCAAATCTTCTATGCAATTGCGCCTCACTTCAAATACTAGTGCTGGTATTATGAGTGGAGTGCAAATATTGCGCTCTCCTATGTGCAATTTTGAGCTCCACTCATAATCTTGCCCTGTTTGTTATATGTAGGCTTTGATTATTTAGCCACAATAGCGTAGGTCAGATTTGTGATGCAACAGTAAATTATCTACAAATACTTTCATATAACATACTTACATTTTACTCACGCACACAAACACAGTATCTATCTATCTATCTATCTATCTATCTATATCTCTATCTATCTATATCTCTATCTATCTATCTATCTATCTATATCTATCTATAGCTATATCTATCTATATCTATCTATAGCTATATCTATCTATATCTATATCTATCTATATCTATATCTATCTATATCTATATCTATCTATATCTATCTATATCTATCTATATCTATCTATATCTATCTATATATATATCTATATATATACAGGGCCGGACTGGGACCCAAAATAGGCCCGGGCATTTTAAGTCAAAGCAGCACACTCTCCCCACCATTTCATATTTATAATAGAAAGGTAAAAATAGAAATATGCATTTAAATTTTAAATAGATGCATTTTTGCAATATTATTCCATTATCAAAAATGCTTAGAGTAAACGTTATTACTTTTTTTCAGTGGCATACGCACATATACTTTGAGGGTCTGTACATCAGTATTCAAGCTCAGAGACCTGGCAGTGGTGTGTGTTGTGTCCCTGCTGAATCTGAGAAGGTGAGGGTTTGAATACTGGTGCACAGGCCCTCAAACTATATGTGTGTATGCCGCTAAAGACCAGTAATGACTTTTACTAGAAGAATTTTTTGCTACAAACAGCTATCTTGAAAAGCACATATAACTGTCACAAATAGCCATCTTGGAATAAGGCACACATATCTCTCATTGTGTAAGGTACATGCAACTATTTTAAAATAGTTATATATAAATAAGTATAACTGTATATAATACAGGTGCAAAAAACAAAAGATAGCGAGGAATGGTTGTGATTGAAAATAATTATCTGGAGGCATGATGACAGACTAAAGGATCTTCTTTAGCTCTGTATATATATATATATATATATATATATATACATATATACATATATATATATACATATATATATACGTATATATATATATATATATATATAAAAAAAAAATATATATATATATATATATATATATATATTACCCACAACCATTTTTAATCCCCACAATCTTTTTTGCTTTGGGCAGGCACCAAAACAAATGTAATAAGGTATACATACATGACATCTTTAAAAAAAAATTGTTGTTTTTTATTTTGGATGAAGTCCCACCAGTGGCGAACCTCATGAACATAGGGCCCTGGTGCAACAAATTTTTTTGAGCCCCCCCAAGACATCCCACATTTGCATAAAAGCATATCACCATTTTTTAGATATGCACTGCATATATATATATATATATATATATATATATATATATATATATATATATATATATATACAGTATATATATATATATATAAAAATATAATATATACTATTTATATTACAAATACTATATATATATATATATATATATATATATACATATATATATATATATATATATATATATATATATATATATATATATATATATATATATATATATATATATATGAAAAAATAATTGTAACACAAATTTAAAAGCACAGAACACAAAACCACTGCAATGGTTACTGATAGACAAAAATGTAACTGCTGTGGTGTAGACTTAAATGTAATTGGTAAACTTAGATGTTGTAAGGTGAATTTAAATGCGGTAGTAAAGAGCGTAGCTGCATACAGAGGAGATATCCGTATCTCACATGACACTCTTGCTAAGAGCAGCTAAATCTCTCAATATAAACTCAAACACTGACCATGCACCTTGCGTGCTGTCCACCTGACACTCCAATATCTTCAGTCATATTGGAGTGTCAGGTAGACAGCACGCAAGGTGCATGGTCAGTGTTGTGAGGTCCAGGCTGAACTGGAATACCCGTGTGGTGAATATTTATTTGGGTTCCGGATTTAATTTTTCATTACATAGGCGGTATAAGATGGCCTGATAATAGGTTGTTATTAGTGTGATTGTACCAGCATCGAATCCATGTATTATTGTTTATGGTTGCTTAGCAACAGTAGCCAGTTACCGCAATAGAGGTATTAATTATTTGCGGGTTGAGTTAGTTTGTTTTGTAACAACCAGGGTTCGCTTATGAGTTTATATTGAGAGATTTAGCTGCTCTTAGCAAGAGTGTCATGTGAGATACGGATATCTCCTCTGTATGCAGCTACGCTTTTTACTACCGCATTTCAATTCACCTTACAACATCTAAGTTTACCAATTACATTTAAGTCTACACCACAGAAGTTACATTTTTGTCTATCAGTAACCATTGCAGTGGTTTTGTGTTCTGTACTTTTAAATTTGTGTTACAATTGTTGTTTTTATTTTCACATTTTTCGTTTGACTTGGTGACTCTTTTGAACCTCCAGGGCCTCTGTACATACTCTTGCGCATGCGCAGTTGCGCTAGGAGGACGCCACAGGCTCTGGCATGATCGCAACCAGGTAAACACTTAAATAGTTCACCGTATCACTTGCTTTGTAAGGTCTGAGGACGGGGGTGACCCCAAAAACGTTCATCTTAGTAAAGCTATTATACTAAATATACGGAGAGTGCCTTTCTTATTTTTTCATATATCAATGGCTTAAAGTGCACCCCGGAAGCTGGATTAAAGCAGTGAGTGTGGGACCCTTTTTGAAATTTGTATATATATATATATATATATATATATATATATATATACACACACATTCATATTATAGCTATATAACTAGTGTTGTCGCAAACCTAAAATTTTGCGTCCGCAAATGTTCGCGAACCGGCGAACCGGGCGAACCTACATAGACTTCAATAGGCAGGTGAATTTTAAAACCCACAGGGACTCTTTCTGGCCACAAAAGTGATGGAAAAGTTGTTTCAAGGGGACTAACACCTGGACTGTGGTATGCCGGAGGGGGATCCATGGCAAACTCCCATGGAAAATTACATAGTTGATGCAGAGTCTGGTTTTAATCCATAAAGGGCATAAATCACCCAACATTCCTAAATTGTTTGGAATAACGTGCTTTAAAACATCAGCTATGATGTTGTATCGTTCAGGTAGTGTAAGGTTTTTTTTTTTTTAAATGTACACTACTGTTTTAGTAGATATGACTTGCACTGGTGTGACACTGTGTCCTGGCAGGACCTGGAGCGCACACGTGTGAGGGAAACTGACTGCTATTATTTCACAATAAAAAAGGTGTTTTTTTTTTAAAATGTATGTACACTACTGTTTTAGCAGATATGACTTGCACTGGTGTGACACTGTGCCCTAGCAGGACCTGGAACGCACACGTGTGAGGGAAACTGACTGCTATTATTTCACAGTAAAAAAAGTTTTTTTTGTTTTTTTTAAATGTATGTACACTACTGTTTTGGTAGATATGACTTGCACTGGTGTGACACTGTGCCCTGGCAGGACCTGGAGCGCACACGTGTGAGGGAAATTGACTGCTATTATTTCACAATAAAAAAGTTTTTTTTTTTTTTAAATTTATGTACACTACTGTTTTAGCAGATATGACTTGCACTGGTGTGACACTGTGCCCTGGCAGGACCTGGAATGCACACGTGTGAAGGAAACTGACTGCTATTATTTCACAGTAAAAAAAAGTTTTTTTGTTTTTTTTTAAATGTACACTACTGTTTTAGCAGATATGACTTGCACTGGTGTCACACTGTGCCTGGCAGGACCTGAAACGCACACGTGTGAAGGAAACTGACTGCTATTATTTCAAATTAAAAAAAGTTGTTTTTTTTTTTTAAATGTACACTACTGTTTTAGCAGATATGACTTGCACTGCTGTCACACTGTGCCCTGGCCGGACCTGAAACGCACACGTGTGAAGGAAACTGACTGCTATTATTTCAAATTAAAAAAAGGTTGTTGTTTTTTTTTTTTAAATGTACACTACTGTTTTAGCAGATATGACTGGCACTGGTGTCACACTGTGCCCTGGCAGGACCTCAAACGCACACGTGTGAAGGAAAATGACTGCTATTATTTCAAATTAAAAAAAGTTTTTATTTTATTTTAAATGTACACTACTTTTTTTAGCAGATATGACTTGCACTGGTGTCACACTGTGCCCTGGCAGGACCTCAAACGCACACGTGTGAAGGAAAATGACTGCTATTATTTCAAATTATTATTTTTTTTTTTAAATGTACACTACTGTTACACCAGATATGAGTGGCGGCACTGGGCAAGTGGGCACAGTATACGCTGTGAGCCTGAGCTGGCAGGCAGGCTGCAATTAGATTACACAGGGAAAAAAAAAAGCAGACTGATGTTCTAGCCCTAAAAAGGGCTTTTTGGGGTGCTGTCCTTACAGCAGAGATCAGATGAGTCCTTCAGGACTGTAGTGGACACTGAATACACTAGCCTAGCTATCGATTTCCCTATTAAATCAGCAGCAGCTACACTGTCCCTCCTCTCACTAAGAATGCAGGCTCCGAATGAATCTAAAATGGATGCTGTCCAGGAGGTGGAAGGGTCTGGGAGCAGGGCCGCCATCAGGGGGTGACAGGGGTGACTCCTGTCAGGGGCCCAATGGGCCAGGGGGGCCCCATGAGGCAAAAATTAAAAAAAAAGATTTTTTTTTTTTTTATTTTTGTATCCACCAGTTATTACAAGGAGTAAATTATTAGCATTTGAGAGGATTTCTGAGTGTGCATGAAGCCACTATGCACAGTGTGAGACAGACATGGCACTTTGTTTGTACAGTGTGTGCCTGAGTAAGACGGCAGATCACTTTCATTTGCAGAGGAGGTAGGACTTACTTAGCAAATGTTTTTTATTTCTTTGTGCAATTTTGGATTGTAACTTCAGTGTGGTAGTAGTTGTATGGTGGGGCCAGGGGTCCATAAAAACACATTTTTTAGCAGCAGTGTATTTATGATTATTTGACAATGCTGTAGAAATTCTATATTTAAAACCATGAAGAAATGCTTCCTCCTCAATACACAAATGGTAGGTGCCCTTTTGGCAGATATGCATTTTTTTATTTATATATATATATATATATATATATATATATATATATATATATATATATATATATATATATATATATATATACACACATTACATTCCAGTGTACTGCCCCTTTATGCAAGGACTTTCCAGATGCAAGGGGGCATTTATTTTATCTAAGATTTTTACATCTGCATAAAATGTTATACCCTCAGACTAAGATTGCTCAGTGTTTAAAATGAAACAGGCTAATTTAAAACTCTTCAGTTTACACTACAGCTGACTAAATTTTGAAATACATACCAACAAGCCTAAATCCTGCATTTAACCAGATCTAATGGTATGAGTGTGGAGTTATAAAAATCATGATTAGAATAAAATATACTATTTCAAAGATGAATTAGACATTAAATATGTTCTTCATAGATAAAACATTTAGATATAAAAATAAAATAATAAATCTATATCCAAATCATTATTTCTTTAAGTTTATGATGTATATTTATAAAATATAGAATATGGAATAAAGAGTTATAAATGAAATTAACTTAGATAGGATATGAGTACCACAGCTTATGGTTCCACCAAGACCATATAGAGTACAGCATTTTCAAAATCCTTAAGTACAGCTGACAGATGGGAACATTTGTACACTATATTTGAGATGGTGCTCTTGGTTGGGGAAAATGGGGAAAAAACAAACATATGTCAACCTTTTAAAAGTACTTTTCTTCATCTAGCCATCTACCCAGATCATTAATGTTCAATTTTGAATTCGCAGAATTATTTTTGTTTGCACAATTACAAATATGGTTCTTTAAAAAGTGATCTCTTAATTTCTGCATTTTTTATCATGCATGTCACACACACTGTTGATTTAGGGGATGCAAGGTGCATAAATGTTCCCTCCTGTGAGTGTTTCTGTGGGTGTCTGTGTTTATGTCTTTGTGCTTTGGTTTGTGTCTCTATGAGTATGTATGTATTTTTTTTCTCTGTGGGTCTCTCTGTGAGGGTGGGTGTGTTTGTCTTTGTGCATTTTCTGTGGATGCATGTGAGGGTGTGTGCATATGTTTTTGAGCTTTTTCTATGGGTGTCTCTGTTAGGGTGTTTGTATGTTTGTCTTTGTGTATTTTCTCTGGATGCCTCTGTGAGGGTGGGTGTGTATGTCTGTGTTTTCTGTGGATGTCTCTGTGAGTGTTTGTGTGTGTGTGTATGTATGTATGTCTGTGTTTTCTGTGGATGTCTCTGTGAGGGTGTGTGTATTCTGTGGATGTCTCAGTGAGGGTGTGTGTATGTACAGTATGTATTTCTGTGTTTTCTGTGTGTGTGTGTGTGTGTGTATGTCTTTGTGTGTTTTCTGAGGCTGTCTCTGTCAGTGTTTCCTTGGGTGTATGTGCAAGTTTGAGTTTGTGTGTGTGTGTGTGTCCATTGTCTGTTCCTTTTTAGGACATTTTACCTTACTACTGATTATTCAAATCTTTCTACAGACTTTGAGACTAATGAGACCTTTCTGGAAGTCACCTAATCCACCATTTAACCTTTAAATTATTGTTTAGACAGTTCAGGGCCCTTCTTTTCAGCCACTGCATGCTGTCATTTAGTTGCCATCTTCCATTACAAAAAGATAATCAGAACTCCATATTTTGTTTTCTAAATGTCCTTTTTTTTACAAAACTGTAGTCTAGCTCATTACTTGTCAGGTCAATGTAAACAAGTGCTGAGTGTGTTTCTTTGCATATCTATATGTGAATCCTATGTGTGAGTGTGTGTGTGTGTGTGTTTCAGTGTATGAGTGTGTCTGTGTGTCTGTATGTTACTACCTTTACAACATTTCCAAGTTTAAATAGACACTTAAGAATAAAGTGCATATACGTTTTAGTCACGTGGTCAAAAATTGCACATGTCAAATGGGAGGGGGGGCCTGATCAATGGTTAAGTCAGGGGCCACAAAATTTCTAGTGGCGGCCCTGTCTGGGAGGGAGTTTCTGCTGCTGATTGGCTGGAATGTGTCTTGTGACTGTGAGCTACAGGGTCAAATTTTACTCTATGATGACGAATAGGGGTCGGATCGAACATCGCATATGTTAGCCGTCCGCTGCAAACGTGAACATGCTATGTTCACTGCGAACTATTCGCGGCAGAACTGTTCGCGACATCACTATATATAACATGCAAAAAAAAGAAATAGAGTGCAGAGAGGATTCAAGTGCAATTTTATTAATAAACAATGACACGCAAAATATTATCTACTTACACAGAGTGTAAGAATTCAAGCCCATAAAATGTTGCAATATGGCTCATGGAAAACTGCTCACATGCTCAAGAAGACAGGTGTTAAAAGTCTCTCGCAAACCATCTAGACTCAGGGATTTCCGAATTTCCAGCAGAGTTGTGGTTGCGGTATTAGGCCAAGTCCAAATATGGTGTGGCAGATTGTGATAGTATCACTCTGACAGTGGTGATACAGCTGATAACCCCAACGCATTTCTCACGATTGTTGCCAGGCTTTTTCCAGAGGATTTTGTATACCGCTTCTCCTAGTGAATGCTCTTTAATAGTGCCGTGCATGTCTACCCTGCTCCTGGGGAGGTGTTCCTAAACTAACCGCTATTGGTTGATTAATAGGCCAATCTAAATGATAATTTCTAAGGGGTGTGTATTGCAATAGCGTAATGCAATTACACACTTAAAAAATAAAAGTTATCTTTGTTTAGCTAGTTTTAATACACATGGGGTATACAGATTAATAAACACATTACATATTTGATCATTTAGAAACAATAATATCCCCATTTATATAATATATAAAAGCATAAAATGCATATAATACAAATTGTACAATTTCCTAATACAACCTAAATACAAAGTACATTTATTCTAAAACACACACATATATATATATATATATATAATATATATATATATATATATATATATATAATACTAAAATTTACATATTATTAAATACTATTAATAACAAAACAAATATGTAGAACCTTATAAAATTAAAACACTAATGATTTTTAAAAATGTATGATTTTATATATTGATCTACATTCAAATGCTAAATACATTGAATATGATCCTAATTTAAAGTGCTTTACATATATGCTGCCACCTCAATATCTATATTCATCCCTAGAGGATGTAAACCCTTAAGTTTATATATCCAATAAGTTTCATGTTTTGTCAATTCTAAAAGTCTGTTATGATTTATTGGTGCTACCCACCCTATAACTTGTACTTTTAATGATTCAGGATTGCTATTATGGTGGTCCATAAAATCTTTGGTCACATTGTGTTTAATTAAATTTTTTTTGATACTATAAATGTTGTTTTGTGCTGCCCACGTAAATAAGGCCACACCCACATTCTAACAAATAAACTACAAAAGTAGTATCACAGTTGCTTTTAAAATCAACTTCAAAATTGTCAGTACTATCTGCATTTTTAAAATGCCTGGACCTGTTTACATGCTTTCACATATTGCATCTTGGTTTGGCACATTTTAAAGTGCCCTTCCAATTGGTAAGCCAATTTTCCCCTTTTTTTTTAGACTTTTTTAGACTTTTTCCTTTTTTAAAGTTATATTCGGTTTATCAGTTAAATGTGGTCCCAGAAGGGGATCTACCTTCAAGAGATACCAATGTTTATTCAGTATACCCTTAATAGCATATGCCCCCTCATTATATGAAGTAGTAAATCTAATGCACTGACTGTCTTTATTCTTAACATCATTTAGATCACTATTATTCATATTTGATTGTTTTTGTTGGATCAGATTGTTTCTATCCTTTGATTGTCCCCTATTTCGTGCTTCTTTGATTTTATTTTTGTCATACCACTTGGATAGAAATTTATTTTCTAGAACATCTGCTTCCTCTTCAAAATTGCTCATATAAGTATAATTCCTCCTGATTCTAAGGAATTGGCTATAAGGCACATTATTAATCCAGCATTTCTTGTGGGCACTGTGCCTCTTTTTTGCAAATAATATTTCCCCTCGAAAACAAAATAATTGTGTGAGAGTACAAAATCAAGGCTATCTAATAGGAATTTCATATGTATATCAGGGATACTCCATTTGCATAGTTCCTCCTCCATAGCCTGTACCCCCCTGTCATCCTGTCATGCGGGATACAGGTATAGAGGGCAGATACATCACACGTAATCCAACACATGTCCTGTTTCCATTCTAGACCTTTAACCCTTTAATGACCACAGCACTTTTCCATTTTCTGTCCGTTTGGGACCAAGGCTATTTTTACATTTTTGCGGTGTTTGTGTTTAGCTGTAATTTTCCTCTTACTCATTTACTGTATCCACACATATTATATACCGTTTGTCTCGCCATTAAATGGACTTTCTCAAGATATCATTATTTTCATCATATCTTATAATTTACTATAAAAAAAATATAAAATATGACGTAAAAATCGAAAAAAAAAAAAAACTTTTTCTAACTTTGACCCCCAAAATCTGTTACACATCTACAACCACCAAAAAACACCCACGCTAAATAGTTTATAAATTTTGTCCTGAGTTTAGAAATACCCAATGTTTACATGTTCTTTGCTTTTTTTTGCAAGTTATAGGGCCATAAATACAAGTAGCACTTTGCTATTTCCAAACCACTTTTTTTCAAAATTAGCGCTAGTTACATTGGGACACTGATATCTTTCAGGGATCCCTGAATATCCATTGACATGAATAATTTTTTTTTTTAGAAGACATCCCAAAGTATTGATCTAGGCCAATTTTGGTATATTTCATGCCACTATTTCACTGCCAAATGAGATCAAATAAAAAAAAATTGTTCACTTTTTTGCAATTTTTTTCACAAACTTTAAGTTTCTCACTGAAATTATTTGCAAACAACTTGTGTAATTGTGGCACAAATGGTTGTAAATGCTTCTCTGGGATCCCCTTTGTTCATAAATAGCAGACATATATGGCTTTGGCATTTTTTTTGGTAATTAGAAGGCCGCTAAATGCCACTGCGCACCACACGTGTATTATGCCCAGCAGTGGAGGGGTTAATTAGGGAGCATGTAGGGAGCTTCTAGGGTTAATTTTAGCTTTAGTTTAGTGTAGTAGACAACCCCAAGAATTGATCTAGGCCCATCTTGGTATATTTCATGCCACTATTTCACCGCCAAATGCGATCAAATAAAAAATAAAATCGTTCACTTTTCCACCCCAAACAGCTCTCTAATCCTCCCCCTCTTCCTTACTGGGAGCCATCTTGGGTACTGGCAGCTGTCTGCCAGTACCCAGTTTCTGCAAAAAAATGCTTTTTTATTATTTTTTTTTATTTTTTATTTCTGTAGTGTAGCTTCCCCCCAAAGAACAACCCCCATCCACCTCCCAGATCACTTTGATTTATCAAAAAAATTAAATTTAACCAACTTTTATTTTCAATAGTTTTCTGTAGTGTAGCCGTTCCCACCCGCATCCACCCCTTGCTTGTCTACCTCATCTTCGCCCTCGTCTGGTTCTAAAGATCTTTTTCTGGGTCTGGGTTTCCCCAGATTCCCCAGAGGTGCTCTCGGGAAATGTTCGTTCTCCTGATGTCTTATATCTAAAAAATAAGTTTGATTTTCCATATTTTCTTTTGGTCTTGCTCCCCGTGATTTCCATTCATAATTGTTTTCATCTGCTATATTCCTATTTAATGGTTCATACCTATTTTGATGGGTCGGAATGGACCATTGTGAATGCTTATTCTCTGGATGATTATAAAAATTTCTATCATATTTTTGTTTTTTCTGTCTCCACTGGGGGGTATATATGGGGCTTCTTTTCGGGGATTGATCTGAAATGTTCATCTTCCCTAGGAACCCCTCTATAGGACTGTCTACAAATAGAGATGTTGATGAGAAAAAGCTTGTCCCCTTGGGGTGTGTCCATTTGAAGGGACTTGATTATCCCT